>NC_041385.1:796015847-796035392 GCF_002162155.2 Triticum dicoccoides | reverse complement strand
GGCCTACGGTTGATTTCAATTTGGTGTGAGGCAGAAGACGGCCAAGAAAAAAAAATGGGCTAGCTGTGAGCCTGTTCGGTATATTCAAAGAATATTTCTTTTTACGGGTTGATTATACGGGTTTTGTTCGGTTGCAGCTAAAATCGACCCGCAAAACCGTTTTTTCGTGAACTGCAAACGCGTTTTGCGGGTTGGCAGGATGCGGGATCTGCTAGAGATGTTGTAACATAGTACTAGTACTGTAGTTGCTTGCTGTTGTCCCTTGCAGAGGTCCACGAAAAACAGAGGAGAGCAACGGTTCAGGAGAAGCCACTGCCAATGCTTCACTGAAGAAAGGTAGTCTGAAGAGAACTGATGAATCTTGGCACGGTTCAGTCAAGTTCAGCTACTGGATGGTGCAAATGGTCCGAAGAACTGGGGATAAGCGAAGACTGACGACGGCTGAGGCACCGCTCCCGGAGTTGATGGGGACAAACTGGAGTTACTATAGCATGATGGCTGTAATGCAAATCTTTTTTTTCTTCGATAAAAAGGGCCATATGGCCCCATTTTCATTATGAAAATAGAAGTCTGGATACAACAAAACACACCACCAGACCACTTTTCCATCAGACCTGATGCATCACCTCATCAACTGATAAGCAACCTACATCCTAGACATATAACCATATCTATAGGATGCCAAATCACCCACTACCGGAGAGAGAGCAGACTTTTAAAACATCTTTTTTACAAATTGCACTTCATCCAAAAGAACAAGCAACTCTAAAACCAGAACATACTACAGAGCCGCCCAATTTCAGGTAAACCCAAAACTCAGTCTTTGAGCAGAAGGATTTCAGCGAGTACACATCGTTGGCTGCAACAGTTAGCAGCAACGGAACAATGAACTCCAGCCTCTCAGGTGGAAGATGATCCGCAGACATGCATCATTAGTAGCAAAAAAAGTATGTGCTTCAAGGCCAGATTCTTGGAGGAACCAAAAAAAATCTGTATCATTCTGCTCGCGCGGTCAGTTGAGGAACCACTAGTTTGAAGCATCACGAAACCGGACCAGACAGGCTCACACGATCGTATCAATGTCAAACGATTCTTTTTATCTCCTGCTACCTGCAATGCAACGTGGAAGCAGGACATATAAATGCTTTAATGTAGTGTCATATAAATGTCATAGAAAGGGAGATAAATACAGAGAGTTCATCAAAGCCATTCTTAGCTCGGCCCTAAAGCTCGCTTTGGATGCAGTGCGGCCGTTACCTTGCTCAAGAATTCGAGAGGCCCGAGAAGACTGCAGAGTTGCTTTGCGCTCCCATCCGGCGCAGAAAACAGCTCTGGCGATCTGCTCACTACTGAAGAACAGAGCACTTGACCATATTTCTGGAACGTATGGGTGTGGAAATCCTCACAACAACGCCAGGAACAATTAATTTGCCAAAAGTGGAAGCGCCGAAAGGCATCTCCAAAAATATTTGTCTGACTGAATTTGGCATGGCTTCACCCTTGCAGCTTCAGTTTGATTTCTGTTGAAACAGCAGCCAAAACAACCTCGGTTGGCCTCATCGGCATCTGCAGCTTGGCCAAAGCAACCTGTCGGCATTTGCAGCACTAATATAGCTGAGAGAAAAATAAAGGCGTGTGCCTATGATTCGTAACAAGAGTACTCTCACGCGCCCCATTCAAAGAAGAGTAACTCTGAGGGGCAACATAACAAGATACTTCTACTACAGACTACGGAGTAAACGAAAGCGAAGCACACGTGAGGTGTAACAGCAATTAAAGTTCTAGTTCTACGGAGTACAAAATTAGAAACATGTGGTTGTTCATACAGGTGCAAAGCCGGGTGCATCAAAATGACACCGTTGATCGCTGAGGGAGTCCTGGACTAGCCGAACTATCATCATCGGCCGGACTCCAAGACTATGAAGATACAAGATTGAAAACTTCGTCCCGTGTCCGGATGGGACTTTCCTTGGCGTGGAAGGCAAGCTTGGCGATACGGATATGTAGATCTCCTACCATTGTAACCGACTCTATGTAACCCTAGCCCTCTCCGGTGTCTATATAAACCGGATGGTTTTAGTCCGTAGAATAACAACAATCATACCATAGGTTAGCTTCTAGGGTTTAGCCTCCTTGATCTCGTGGTAGATTTACTCTTGTAATACCCACATCATCAATATCAATCAAGCAGGACGTAGTCTTTTACCTCCATCAAGAGGGCACGAACTTGGGTAAAACATCGTGTCCCTTGTCTCCTGTTACCATCCGCCTAGACGCACAGTTCGGGACCCCCTACCCGAGATCCGCCGGTTTTGACACCGACATTGGTGCTTTCATTGAGAGTTCCTCTGTGCCGTCGCAATCAGGAAGGATGCCTCCTCCCGTCTTTAAAGACGGTACCGTCGCCAAAGGAGCTTTGGCCGCCGGTCAAGCTATCCGGCTAGGTGGTTTCCTTATGACCGCCTGTTCGGCCACCGCTTCGACGATGACCTCTCGGGTCATCAAAAGCGATCTTCGCATCAACTCGGAATTCGCCGAGCAGCTGGATCCGATGGAGCTCTCTTCCGTAAACGAGCTCTTGGATCGCATTGCCGCCCTGGGAGTCGCTACAGACTACGATCAGATTGGGCTTAAAACCGATCTGAGAGAAATTAACTCTCGTCAGGCTACCCACCATGTTGCTGTGGTAGAAGAACGATGCGGCGACTCTTCCCCTATGTTAAGAACCAGTTATTTCCGGATTCCCGATCCCTCCATGCCGGATTCCCGCGGAGGGACGGACGTCAATCGAGTACTGAACCTAAAGTCAGGCAGCGGACTAGATTCGTTGGACGACCTCCAGCAGTCCAAGCTTCCAAATCCGGAAATTCCTCGGCCTTTGAGCCTCAGATTGGGTGGGGTTCCGAATTTAGTTCCACCCGCCCACCCAAACACAAGCGATCTATCCCAAATACGGCAAGAGCCTGATGAAACAGTACATCATTACTGGGCCAGATTCCTCCTGGTTATGGACAGGATAAATGACTGCCATGAGGAAAGCGCAATCTCTATTTTCTGCAATAATTGCACGGACAAGGGAATTATGAACGCCATAAGTCGTCGCAAGGTCACGCGCTTCGCCGACCTGGCGACTATAGTCCGAAAATACTGTGCGATGGAGAGTGCCTGGAAAATCGAAACTAGATTTTGGGACAATCCCGCCCTAAACACAACCTTAGTCCGGAATAAAAAGGTGCACCACGCTCAAGCACCTGGGTCAAAAATCAAAAAGCAAAACCCCCCCAAAAGGTACGGAACCGTACTGGAGGGATGGCTCAGTGGACCCTGCAAAATCCACAATGCAGAAGGCGCCACTCCAACACATGGCCTCCGGGCATGTTGGATACTACGGCAGGTGGCCAAAAGTGACGAAGGGCTTCTAGCCCCGGAAAACCAGCCCAACAGTACCAGTACGGTATCAACAGTCTTCGAGACTTTTGCATCAAATAATATGCGGAAACGAACAATCCGCAGCCTCGCCGAAATCTACCAAGTAGCAACAGCAAATCCATGGAGCGACACGGCTATCACCTTCAATGCCAGCGACGAACCTAAATTCCGAACAGCCCGAGCACCAGCCGCATTGGTCCTCAGTCTCATAGTGGACGGTTTTCGTCTTACCAAGGTACTCATGGATGGCGGCAGCGGATTAAACCTCATCTACGAGGAAACTCTCCAAAAAATGGAAATAGACCAGGCCGCAACGGCATTCATTACTCCATATGGACCATTCTGCTTCAACACAATGCCCTTCGGACTTAAAAACGCCGGCGCAACATATCAGCGCATGATTCAGACATGTCTGGCTACCCAGATCGGCAAAACAGTGGAGGCATACGTAGACGATGTGGTCGTCAAGACCAAACACGTCGAAACTCTAATAGACGATTTGAGGCTCACATTCGACAACCTCCGAGCATATGACATTAAGCTTAACCCGGAAAAATGCGTCTTCGGCGTACCAGCCGGAAAGCTCTTGGGCTTCATTGTATCCGGTAGAGGAATTGAAGCAAACCCAGCCAAGATCCAAGCTCTGTCACAATTGGACATCCCAAAAGACCTCAAACAAATACAAAAATTGACTGGATGCGTGGCGGCCCTAAGCCGCTTCATCTCCCGTTTGGGAGAAAAAGCATTGCCCCTCTATCGCCTCCTCAGGCGCACCGAACACTTCGAATGGACGGATGCTGCCACAGCCGGACTCGAAGAAATAAAGGCCATACTGGCAACAAATCTGGTCCTGGCCGCGCCCAACTTGGGCGAACCAATGTTGTTATATATCGCGGCAACACATCAAGTTGTAAGCGCGGTGCTCGTCGTCGAACGAGAAACAGAAGGGCACAATTCCCTCTTCAAAAACCAGTGTACTACTATCCACTGTCCTAACTCCATGCAAGTCCCAGTACCCACATTATCAAAAGATAGCGTACGCGGTGTTCATGGCATCCCGGAAGCTGCGACACTACTTTCAAGAGTGTTCGATAACAGTGGCCTCCGAAGTACCTCTCAACGACATCATAAACAATCGCGACGCGACGGGCAGGATTGCAAAATGGGCCATTGAGCTTTTACCATTCGATATAACCTACAAACCACAGCGAGCTATAAAGTCGCAAGTTTTGGCTGACTCGTCGCTGAATGGACTGAAGCCGAACTCCCTAAAGAGTACGACGCATACTCCAATTGGATTATGCACTTTGACGGCTCTAAAATGTTGGCCGGCTTGGGGGTTGGCGTCGTCTTGACGTCCCCAACCGGAGATACAGTCCAATACGTACTTCAAATAATGTACACGGACTCCAATAACGCAGCCGAATACGAGGCCCTTCTACATGGTCTCCGGATGGCCATCTCCATGGGCATTCAACGCCTAGAGGTCCGCGGGGATTCAAATCTCGCAATATCCCAAGTAAATGGAGACTTTGACGCCAAGGATCCGAAAATGGCAGCCTACCATAACGCCGTCTTAAAAATGTCAGCTCAGTTCGAAGGACTTGAATTCCATCATGTAGCCCGGGACAACAACCAGGCAGCCGACGTGTTGGCATGCATCGGGGCAAAACGCGACGCTGTCCCTCCAAACATCTTCCTGGAGCGGCTCTTTAAGCCATCCGTACTATGGGAAGAGGAGTCCGGAAATAGCAACCCGGAACCAACCGCGCCACCCAACATGGAACATTCTGGCACAGTCGGTGGCTCAGCCAATGAAATAACACCCTCAGCCCACGAAATAATGGCAGTAATCGCCCCGTGGACGGAACCATTCCTAGCCTACTTAACTAGGCAGGAACTCCCCGAAGACCAAAATGAGGCCCGCTGCATAGTTCGGCGATCTAAAGCCTATAAGGTCCACAAGGGAGAACTTTATAAGAAAAGCACAACCGGAGTCCTTCAAAGGTGTATCTCCAAAGAGGAAGGGTGAAATCTCCTGGCTGAAATTCACGCCGGACTCGGTGGGCACCACGCCGCAGCCCGTGCCCTTGTAGGCAAGGCCTTCCGTACTGGATTTTATTGGCCGACTGCCCGGGCAGACGCTCAGGACTTAGTCCAACAATGTGTCGGTTGCCAGCTCTTTGCTAATCAAAGCCACATGCCACCCACCGCCCTCAAGACTATACCTATCACCTGGCCGTTCGCGGTCTGGGGGCTTGATATGGTTGGACCCCTTAAAGGGGGAACCCACAAGCAAAAATACCTATTGGTCATGGTGGAAAAATTCACCAAATGGATAGAGGCCAAGCCAGTTAAAACGGCCAAATCCGGACCCGCGATAGACTTCATATCCGGGGTAGTACACCATTATGGTGTCCCCCACAGCATCATCACTGATAACGACACGAATTTCACGGCCGACGAGGTTAAACTCTGGTGCAAAAACATGGGCATCAAGCTCGACTATGCTTCAGTCTATCACCCCCAAACTAACGGTCAAGTCGAACGAGCAAACGGTCTAATCATGAGCGGCATCAAACCCAGACTAGTGCGGCCCCTCACGGAATCTAACACGCACTGGGTAGAGGAGCTCGACTCCGTACTCTGGGGGCTGCGGACCACGCCAAACCGCACTACCGGATTCACACCATTTTTTATGGTGTACGGCGCAGAGGCAGTTCTGCCCTGCGATATAATTCATGACTCACCTCGCGTGCGCATGTACGAAGAAAGAGAAGCCGAGTTGGATCGGCAGGACAGTTTGGACGCCTTAGAGGAGGAGCGGGACGTGGCAAAAGCTCGTTCCGCATTCTATCAGCAGTAGGCTCGAAGATATCAAAGCAGAGAAGTACGGGCCAAAACTTACAATGTTGGCGAACTTGTTCTACGCCTGCCAGACAAGAAAAAGGACAAACTTAAGCCTAAATGGGAAGGTCCCTTCATCATCGACCAAGTCCTGACCGGCGGAGCATACCGTCTACGTAACGCATGTGACAACCGACTCAAGCCGAACCCATGGAACGCAGCCCGTCTCCGAAGATTCTACGCCTAGCGCCGGACTCAGAGTTCGTCTCCCTCCTCCGTCCACCTTTTACATTTTCGCTGTCTCTTGTCCCCCTCCTTCTTCCCACCTTTTTTTAGTAAAAGCCTTTGATAGGCTGATTTGCACATTGTTCGCACACACTTGATGTGCTTCTAGCACTCATTATACCTGGGGGCTTCTTTAACAGAAGCTTATTTATATGGGCTTCATGCCCAACACATGTGTCATACTTCCGCATGTACCTTTTATTCACCATTATATGCATCGATATGACTTTAAGTTTTGGCCAAGCTGGGTTGTCTGGCTCCTGTGCTTACCCCTACGTTCCCGATTGTTCGGCTAGGAGGTAAAGGGAGCACCTCTGCGATTGTTACTTCCGGGTCAGCCGGATGTGTACCTCAGACTGGGTGAAGCCGAAAGCTAGCGTTCTTAAGGGAATATTCGGTCGGTGACTTGAAAGATGATTTATTACTTATTTAACTTGTCTGCTCCCAGATGCTTTTTCTGCTTTCTTCGCAGTATGGGCATGCACCTTAGGGCATGCCTCCCAGGGAAAGGAACCCCTAACTGAACTATTCTCCCTGGAAGATGTTTCTTACTAACCATGTAATATAACATAACTAGTTGGACACTTGTCTGATAAAGCACTAATGACCCCTACGCCTGGTCTCCATGCATGCCCCAGTTTTTTCATAACTGAGAAGGTATTCGGACACACTCCGGACTCTAGGGTCTCGAGGTTGAAGCGAAAAGGTCGGCAAAGACAAACGATCTACAATCCGGCTAGAAGGCATTTTACATGTCATTTTAAAATACATCGTTAAATTAACTGATTGTACTCCTCTTCAATCCCGTCTAACAGGCTGTCTAATTTACAGTCCTGTTGGGAATACTTAGCGGCCAACTCTACTTAGCCGTACATTAAGCTCACAGGGATCTCCTTCCCATCGGGCCCCACAGGTCCGACCTCGGCCATGTGGTTCGGATCCGCCTTCTTGTACCACGTCTTCACCATGGCCCAGGCCTCCCTGGCGCCTTGACGACAAGCCGATATCTTTCATAAACGGAAGCACTGCCGTGCTCCCTGAAGCTTCTCGGCAAGCCCTTCAAGGCTTTCGGGTAGGGAGACGGACGACCATAAGGCCTGGGCGACACCACTCATCGCTTGCCGAACACGTTCATGCAGTTGCATCAGCTCGGGGAGTTGGTCACCCGTTGAACCGGGCATTTCCTCCGCAGGGCGACCTGTGAGCACACCTAAAGACACATTTCTGTCAATCGACTTCCTCGCCGAACTCTTCTTTTCAAAGGAGTTTGCTCAAGCACTTACTATAAATGCCGCGACGAAGCCGCTGATTCTCCTTCACGGAGCCAGACAGCTGGGCCCGAACACCTTTCAGCTCTTCTCCCAGCTGGGTGTGGGCATCTTGGAGCTTGTTCCTCTCCTGCTGCACCTTCATAAGCACCCTCTCGCCGGCCTTCAGCTGGCCCAGTAGCTGTTGCTTGTCCGGATCTAGTCTGGCACCATCTGCAATATTATTGTCAGATTTACGCACAAGCCGCACTTTATTAACTACTTATCTTTTCGAAGTATGTATTACCAGCGGGGGTCTCTGTAGCTCCCCCTGTGGCGGCCAGTGCGGCCTCAAGTTGGGCCTTGCACTCTTGAAGCTCCTGGGACATGTGGGTATTCTTCTCCGTAAGATCCTGCATAACAAATGATCCTTAAATCAGTTATTTTAACTATTTTAAGTCTCGGGGGCTACTGGCATATATAACTATTAAAATTCCTTACCCGTATGTCCTTCACATACTGCTCCGTGGCTCTGGTTAAACCATCTTGAGCGGCGCGGAGGTGCGCGTCTCCCGCATTAAAGGCATTCAACGCCTCCGGGGAGAAACACGCGTCACGAAGAACTGTCCGGCGACGCCTGTGATTCATGGCGCTCTCCACCTCAGACCTGGTGGCGGACAGCCTGTCGGCATCCTCCGTTGGAGGAGCATCCGGCTCATGCCTTGTGTTCGCCTCCCCTTCCGGACCACGCGTTGGAGCATGGCTGGCGGAGGCTTGATTGGCAACCTCTCCGGACACTGTCCGGCGAGCGCTCTTTCTCCTGAAAAAGTCATGAGCGTTAATATACCTCCTAGGGATCCTTCCCTTAAAAATGGCGGTGCGCCGTACCGTTGCGACGACGTTTCGATTTGTGCCGCACCCCTCTTCCGCTTGCTGGGCTGAACTGACCCCTATTGGCCAGCCGCCGCGGGTTCGGTTTCCCGCCTTAAAGGCACCTCCTACGATGCACCATCGGTATATGATGGTCAGAAATGAGCATGGATCAAATGATGGTGTCAGGACTCCGGTCGTAGTCACCTGGGAAGCCGGAGATAAACCGGGGTAGTCAGCCGTAATGGCGACTAGAGCATTGTCCATGCTAAGCTGGTGGAACACCCCGTCAATCAGCTCCACTTTTATGTCCGGATCCTCTTCGGAGGCCGGATCAAGGGATCGTCCCGGATCCTCGGGCTGTGGAGTCAGGCTTTGTATGCCCTCCACGTCCCGGCGCAGCTCCTGCGTCAAAATCACAAAGTAAGACACTTGACTTTGGAAATATGGATCGGATAGATAAGCGTCCGCTTACCCAACTCCGAGGGTTATTCATGGAGAATCCATTCAATGGACTCGTGCGGAGGAAGTCCTCCTTCTCCCCCTTGTACAAGCCGGACAGGATATTTACCAGATCGACGGCCGATCCCGGCCCTTTGCGGCCATGACAGGAGGCGTCGTCTTCCCCGTTGAAATCCCACATGGGGTGGCCCCTATATTGGAGCGGCTGCACCCCTCGCATGATGCACGTGGCCATGACTCCAATCATGGTCAATCCGGAGTGGGCCAGTAACTTAATCCGGCCCATCAGATAATGGACGCTCCCGTCATCTTCCCTATGAGGGCTCCGCGGGCGCCAACTCAGGAGTTTCTTCAAGGGAGCGTTGCTGAACTCCGGGAGGCCGATCCGAACTGGACCCGGCAGAGGGGCATCCTCTATATAGAACCATTCCGAAGGCCAGTCTTCGGACGCCTTCTTCGGGGTACCGGATGGATATCCAGTCCCGGCGATGCGCCATATTTCGGCTCCGCCCAGTTGATATATCGACCCCTCGTGAGAACGGGATACGAGGCAAAACAATCTCTTCCACAGCGCAAAATGGGGCTCGATGCCCAAGAACAGCTCGCAAAGAGCTACAAAGCCCGCGATGTGCAGAATGGAGGCAGGTGTAAGGTGGTGAAGCTGGAGTCCGTAGAACTCCAGGAGCCCCCGGAGAAACGGATGTATGGGAAATCCGAGTCCCCTTATTAGATTAGGGACGAAGCATACCCGCTCTCCTTTGGAAGGGTTGGGGACGCTCTCCGCCTGCTTTCCCCCCTTGAAGGTGGCCAGTCCGGCTCGAACCGGAACAATGAAGGCTGGGGGAAGATATCCCTCGGTTTGGAGCGTCACTAGCTCGCTGTGTGGAACTGAGCATCTCCCCCAATCTCCTGGCTGAGGGCTGGGAGCGCGAGAGGAGGATCCGCGTCGACTATCCATGATGGAATGGATTTTTGTCAGAAGCGCTTCGATGAGTACTTGCAGAAGGAGGATGGTGTGAGTTGGATCTAGATCCTCGCCTCTCTTATAGGCGGCTCGTTCGCGCGGCTAGGGGGTAAAACGTCAAAATACCCTAGCTTTTCGCATTCATACGACACGTGGAAGAAGGCCATTATTGGACGTAGAAGCCAAGGAGCGCAACATTTATAAGGGAGCCGGACACTATTCGGCAGGTACATGAAGTTTGAAGGGGAACCCGCCTTGCAACGCCGAAGACAATATACGCGCCGGACTCGTCGTCATTGAAGCCTGGTTCGGGGGCTACTGAGGGAGTCCTGGACTAGGGGGTGTCCGGATAGCCGAACTATCATCATCGGCCGGACTCCAAGACTATGAAGATACAAGATTGAAGACTTCGTCCCGTGTCCGGATGGGACTTTCCTTGGCGTGGAAGGCAAGCTTGGCGATACGGATATGTAGATCTCCCACCATTGTAACCGACTCTATGTAACCCTAGCCCTCTCCGGTGTCTATATAAATCGGATGGTTTTAGTCCGTAGAATAACAACAATCATACCATAGGCTAGCTTCTAGGGTTTAGCCTCCTTGATCTCGTGGTAGATCTACTCTTGTAATACCCACATCATCAATATCAATCAAGCAGGACGTAGGGTTTTACCTCCATCAAGAGGGCACGAACCTGGGTAAAACATCATGTCCCTTGTCTCCTGTTACCATTCGCCTAGACGCACAGTTCGGGACCCCCTACCCGAGATCCGCCGGTTTTGACACCGACAATCGCCCTGTTTATTTGATCAAACCAATGTGACGAATACAAGATGACACTTCAGAGCATATTACAAACTGAGCACGGTTTTTTTAGTTTGCGGGTTTGAAATAAAGTTGTTACAAACAAAGGAATGTAATGAGGATGAAGGACAGGACATCAGTACATAAAAACTGATGGTTCATCATGGGCAAAATGCAGGAGGGAGGGGGGGGGGGGTTACAAACTTAATGGTTCTTGAATTGACTAAACCATGTTGAGTTCATACTTCATCACTTCAGACATGATTGGACAGAATACTCGTTGTAGAAGAAAGATGGATCAAAGGCAGTGTGCTTGACAGTATAGCTGGAGAAGATGCGGAGGCATGCACAATCAAGTCCGTGTCGAAGACATAAGTTAGCTCATGCTACCTGCAATGCCATGTTGAAGGAGGTACATGTGAGTGTCCCAGCTAAATGTTACAGAAGAGGAAAACTTACTTCATCCAACTACAGAAAAGGGCACATATGCTACTAGTGGATTGCTTGCTAATGTGAACCACGTTACATGAGATCTTGAGGCAAACAAAAGTAACAATGGCTGGTACGTATTTGTGCGCCATAAGCGAAGTGACCGAGGCACAATCCACAATTCAACTTTGTTGGAACTTCAGATAGGCACATATACTGCTAGCAAATACAGAGATCTGGATTGTGGAAGCTCAGGCAAGCAAATGGTTCAGTCAAATGTTCCGAACAGAAAATAAAAAACGCAGGGTTCATCCAAGTACAAAAACGCATAAAAGTTAGAGTATAGTATACCTGATTGTGAGATTTGAAGAATCGACCTAGCACTCGGTGAAATAAACACTCGGTGAGGGCCTGAAACTGAAAAACGGAGGCGGACAGGGATAAACACTCGGTGAGCAAACAAGAACAAGAGGGACTACAATTACAACAGAGGTAAGCTCTGCGAACCTGAACGCTGGCAGGATGAACAGATGATGTCAAAGGCAAGGATGGGATGGTTGGAGTGGTCCTCCACCGTGGCCCTCAGCGCAGCCTCTGCTTCATTCGCCTCTGCATTGATAATGCTAACCTCAACTCGCTGGAGGGAAGGGAGGTGCCGCATGCCCAAATCTAAGTTTTCATGGGAGATCCACTCAGCTGAGAAGGCGAACAAAAGGTGTTTAAGCCTCGGCGCAGCTCCTAGTGGAAACATAGACGGCACGGCACCAATACCAATGAAGCGGCACACCCGGGCACATGGGAATAACGCACCAGATGGAAGTGCGGGCATTTCCACCGTATACTCTTCACATCCACAGACCTTAGAAAAATCACATATCTCGAGAACACAAAGAGCAGGCATCGTTCCAAGAAGCTGGATGACTTCCCACCGCACTTCATCCAATTTGATACGAAGATGGGTGAGGAGAGGAAGGGATAAAGGATTGATCCATAACGGTAGTGCCTGGAACCGGCTATAGACTGACCGGAAATCCAACTTACGGAGTGTTAAAGGGGGCACCCAATCTTTGCTCAACAAATTTATTAATTCATCTTCGGTAAATATCTCTATCTCTAAACTTTCCAATTTGTGCAGATTACCAAGTGATTCCTCCAAAGCTTTATCCGAGGCCTCATCCAAACAGTTACATAAAACCCGGAGCACCCTGAGCTTGGTCAGATGGCCCAATTCTTTCACAGCATCGAGGTGCATGCCAGACACCCCTAGTTGACCTAGCATTTCTAAGGAAGTCAGGTTACCTATACCAGATGGCAGCTTCATAGTATAGTCAACATACAGGCACATCAAACGTCTTAGCTGAATAACACTGGACGATAGTTCTTTTATCTTAGTACCTCTTAAGTCCAAGGTAAATAAAAAGTGCAGCTTCCCTATTTCCATGGGAAGTTCCTCAACATGAGTATCTTTTAGCCGTAAGTACCTCAAATGCAATAGATTCCCCACATACCCAACATCTGAAACATCGCAACCTTCTAAATCCAACACGCGAAGAACTTGAAAACTTGACATATCCAACACTTTCCCAACAACATTATTTGTAAAAATGGTAAAAGATCTCACGTGTGTCATCCTAGTGGTATCCACATCTATGTTGCTATTGTGGATGGACAATCTACGGATCTTGCTCACATGTGAAATTTCTTTGGCACTTGTGAAATCTTAGTATGTGCCTGCGATGATGCCATCTATGCCTCTGAGCATGTGCTTAGTTTGCATTACCTAGAGATGCCTTTGAGCAGATGCATTAGTTTAGTTATAAGCTTGGCAGTTTGCAATTAGACAGAAGGCAGACACCTCTGTATTTTGGGAGCACGCACCATGCGTACCCATTTATTTAACCCATTCCAGGCATGGATTGTGCGTACAATTCACCACTCGTATTATACGCGCGCTTGTATTGTACCATTGTCACTTATATGCCCTAGCATGGCATCGCTGCTCACAACTCCAGTCAGTGCACGAGGTGCGCGTGAGATGAGATAGCAAGTCAAATTCCAGTTCCAGTTATACTCTCAAATAGAAAGATGTACTCAATACATGTCCTAAGCCGGCACATCAAAATGACACTGTTAACTTCCCCGTTTATTTGTTCAAACCAGCATGAAAAATACAGCTGTTACAAACAAAGGAGTGTAATGAAGAATGCAGGAGACCAAGCCAACCAGACATCAATACATAATAACTAATGGTTCATAAGGGTGAAATGCAGGGGGGCGCCCTACAAACTTAATGGTTCTTGAGCTGACCGAAGATTAACCTGCCAGATATACACCATAAGTACAAAACTCTTCTTTACAAAAAAGGAAATGTAGAAGGAAGTTCACCATGAGCAAAATGCAGGAGGCGGCATCGAAACTTGGTGGTTCTTTAATCTCATGAAAGTGATAATAGTATTCAGGCATAAGTGGGTACAACCACAGTGAGAGCTTCATGTCGTTGCAGAAGACAAATCAAAACACCATGGTAAATGCACTGTTCTTGAATCTCACCATCTCAATTGAAAAGAATGGAACCATGCAGCACAATATTCTAAATCTAACATATGTAGAACATGAAAACTCAGCATAAGCAACACTGAATCGACAATAGCACATGAATATTGCAAAGAGAGCTCACTTGTGAAATAGTTGCTCATATTTGTCGTCCTCTTTCGGATGGATAATCTTCAAATCTTGCCTTTGGATAGATCGTTTTTCACCCAATGCCATACAAGCGGTTTTCTTCACTTGGCAAAAATATATGGGATCAATCATCATATCATGTACATGATAAGATTTTTTTCCATGCCTTCGTCAACATTGATGTCTGTTGGTTAAATCATGTTTCTATTTATGGTCTCGTTGAGAAACTCTATCACCGATCTCGAATAAGCTAATCTCTTGTTTTCATGATAAACAAAACATTCAACTATCCATTTACATATCAAGTGACTTTGCTTAATCTTCTAATCTTCTGAAAACATACTTAGATATAATAACTAATCTTCTAGATGATAAGGTAGATCAAAACTGGTAGTAAAAGAAGCTTGACTCTAGATCATCCCTTTGACATAATCTACAAGTCAGGAGCTCATTTACCAATTTTTTTTTGCTACTTTCCATGTTGTTGTTGTGTATGTGACACATATTGCATTCTATCTCTAGTCTACTGCACCTTGCTTGAGACTAAAGATTATGTTGTTGTTCTATGATCTACCTTCACATCATTTATTATATGTAAGCATATATCCAGAAGATTACAAAATTAAGAAAGACTAGTTCATATGGAGATGGATATCTGAATGTTTTATGTATCATGTAAACTAGAAATTGGACCATCTGAGCTAGGAGAGGGTTACTTTAATGAGTTGATAAATAGAAGCTTGATCGAACCGGTAGACATTGACTATGAAGACATCAAAAGCTTATGGTGTACATGACATGATGCTCGATCTAATATATTCGTTGCGGAGAGAAACACTTATTGCATTGTGCAACCCAAAAGAACATGGATGGCAACAGCCAAATAACAAGACATTCTTCGCTTCCTCCACAACAATTGTGATTCTCATCTCATGCCCATGTACCTATGCACGTGAAGTTTTTGCAACGATTAGTTGGCAGGTAAGTCAACATGATGCGTATACTATTTTTAAATATAGAGAAGACATCAAAGAATAAATAATGAGCTAGTTATCAAGGCAAAAACATAAGCAAACCCTAGGGGGAAAACCATCTTATACCAACCAATGTAAATCTATAGTGCATCACCAACGATTTGCACTTAAGGCGCAAACACCAAACCAGCAGTAAAAAAACAGTGGATGGTAGCAGCTAATTAACAACGTCCTCTTCATTTATTCCGCACTAGCATCTCTTTTAAGTCCACAAACAGCTGTAACTTTCATCCAAGACTGAGCTATTTATATGAAGTTTTTGCACCGTTTAGTTGGCAAACAAATCAAAGATGCATCTTTTTTTTGTGTGTGGGACAAATCAAGATGCATCTGATATATGTTTCTTCATAAAGAGAGGTCAGTATTGAAGCATGTGCTAGTTATCTGGCAACAAAAGACTCACTAGAGCAGACCCTGCAAAGTAGCTCATACGACCAAATTAGCACTATAAATCTGTCGTGTATAACCAACAATTTGCAATGAAGAACTGAGATGTACACACCGGCCAACCAGCACAGAAATGATTTACTTGAAGAAACTAGAGTTCACGATGAAAGATCTAGTACAACGGATGGAAATCTGTGGTGGACAACGAATAGTTTGGACTTAAGATGCACACAGTGACCCCCACGATTGTAGTCCAAGAAACTAATTTAGTCAGATCTAATGTAGAACAGAAGAACAAATTTGTACCTGAAATCGCTGTCCTGCGAGATCCGGGGAAGCCGTCCCCTGCACGGCTGCACATACTCACCAGTGAGCAAGTCGCCGGTCGTCGGCAGGACCTACCTGCCCCGGGAGGAGGCCCGGGGCCGGCGGAGCCCCCTCCGCGAGATCTACTCGACGCCTCTCATCTATCCATACGCGGTAGAAATAATCGTCGGGGGCAGAGGACCCTATGAACGGTCATGTGCACGCACAGAACCGCTGCCTTGTGGTCCCACATGTCATCCAGCTACAGTTATCTATCGCGAAAACATGAACAACTAGGACGAATATGAGGTTACTGACGAAAACAAAACGCTGATGCTGTTACTGACAAACAAAATCTCGAAACTACTTGGCTTCAGGCTTTCAGTTTTATTTAGTTAGGATTTTCTGACAAAACGGCGAGCGATCAAAAGAAAGACTGAAAAGGGATGGCATTGTCATCTCGCCTGATCTTGGCTGCAACCAAGGACTTAGACACAAGGACTGCCTGAGTATGCTCTTGAGCTGGGCTTCAGGCTTTGAGCTTCAGTTAAATTACACGGCCACGTTCTCATCTGATCTCGTCTGCAGCTAGGCCGAAGCAGGCTACCTATTGCAGTGGAAATAGTATAGCAGGAAGAAAGCAATACGTGTAGCTTATCGATCGAATTGCTAATAAACGGCTCTTCCTCTGCGTTACCGCATATGACTTACTTCATGGCACACACAAAAACATCACCTGGTTTGCTCCACTGTATAAGTGCAAGTAAGGAGAGACTGACAGTCGATGAAGGGAGTACACTGAATCACATTCTTACCTCCAGAAATCACTGCATCAGTTCAGCGCCAATAATTCTACAGAGTAGTAAATACTAACAGCAAGGGCACACAGTGTGATTCATTGGCAAATTCAAGCTCCACAGTTCGCGATTTATTTGATCAAACCAAGTCCAAGCTCCACAGTGTGATTCAGACCATAGTACAAACTGAACTCTGACATTATAGTTTATGAATCTGGAATAAACATCGAGTCTGAAATAAAGCTGTTACAGATAAAGGAGTGTAATGAGCAATGCAGGAGAGCAGGCAAACAAGACATCGCTACATAATAATTAATGGTTCATCAGGGCAAAATGCAAGTGGCGCCCTACCAACTTGATTGTTGTTGAATTGAGGGAAGCAAGAAGAGACTTCGGACATGGGTGGTGGACAGAACGAGAGCTTCATCTCTTTGCAGAAGAGAAGCGGCACCAGAGTTTGAGGCACGGATGATCGAGTCCATATCGACGAAATTTATTAACTCATGCTACCTGCAATGCCACATGTGAATGGCTCAGTTAATGACAGAAATAAGTAATTAAGGTGTCCTAGGTATCTTTGCAGCATTAATTAAGAGGCCAACGCTGAATAGAATCATATTACTGTGTTTAGGCTTGAGGGGCTACCAATCGAGCTAGCCAGCTAAACAAAATTATGATAAACACTTTGAGGTGATACCTGAGTGCGAGCAGGTACATTTGATGAATCGACCGCCTGAAACTGAAAAACGGAAGAGGCGGGAAATAAACACTTGCTGATGAAACAATACTCCACCGCCTGAATCTCAACGCATGCTTCCCTTCCACCGCCTGAATCTGAGAACGAAACAAATAAAAAGCGATGAACACCTGCGAGAATATACAGATGATGGGAATACATGCTTCTTCCGCGGTTAGTGTACGTACCTTTCCCTATGCAGCCCTCAGCGATAGGATCGGATATCAAGGACGGGATGGTTGGGGTGGTCCTCCGCTGCGGCCCACAGCGCAGCCTCCGCTTCATCCACCTCCTGACGGCTAGCTCCCTTCTTGATAAGATGAACCTCAACTCGCTCCAGGGAAGGGAGGTGCCGCATGTCCAAATCAATGTTTTCACGGGAGATCCACTTTGCTGGGAAGGTGAAGCAAAGGTGTTTAAGCCTTGGCGCAGCTCCTTGTCGAAACATAGACGGCAGGACACCAATATCAAAGAAGCGACACTTTGTCGCACATGGGAATAACACATCAGAGGAAAGGTCCGGCGCTTCCATCTCATGTGCTTCTTTGGACCTAGAATAATACGATATCCCAAGAAAAACAAGAGCAGGCAGGATGCCAAGAAGCTCGATGTCCTCGGATCGCACTTTGACCAACGTTATTTGCAGATAGGAAAGGAGAGGAAGCGATGAAGGATTAATCCATGACGGCAATGTCTCGAACCAACTTAGACTTGACACGAAAGCCAGTCTACGGAGTTGTGGAGGAGGCATCCAATCTTCGCTCAGGCAATTGATGAGTCCACAATTGACATATACAGCTAGATCGTCCAGTTTGTATATATTACTAATGGATTGCTCCAAAGCTTTAGCCAGGCTCTCATCAAAACCATCGCAATCAAGTCTGAGCACCCTGAGCTTGGTCAGATGGCCCAATTCTTTCACAAAATCAAGGACCACGTCAGATAACCCCAGGTCATCTAGCACTTCTAGGGAAGTCAGGTTACCTATCCCAGATGGCAGCTTCATACCATAATCAACATACAGGCACAATAGACGTCTTAGCTGAAAAACACTCGAGGACAGTACTTCTATATCAGTACCTCTTAAATTCAAGGTAAGCAAAAACTGCAGCTTCCCTATTTCCATGGGAAGGTACTTAACACGAGTGTCTTTTAGCCCTAAGTACCTCAAATGTAACAGTTTTCCCACATACCCAACATCTGAGACATTTTTACAGCCTTCTAAATCCAACACGCGCAGAACTTGAAAACTTGAAATATCCAACACTTTCCCAACAACATCACTTGTGAAAATAGTAACAGACCTCATATGCTCCATCCTAGTGGTCTCCGCATCTATCTTGCTACTTTGGATGGACAATCTGCGAACCTTGATCTCCGAGTTCGGCATTTTTCTTCTAGTGTCATCTAATATTGTGACAAAGTTCTCTTCACTTGACAATGAGCATATGAGGTCAAGCACCATGTCATGTACACGGCAAGCCTTTACCTTTTCTTCATTATCAGTGCCTATGGGCTGGATCATACTTCTATTTACTAGCTCATTGAAGTAGCTGTCACCGAGCTCATATAAGTTAGTTCCTTGTTTTTCACTATAAACAAAGCCTTCTGATATCCATCTCCAAATTAGTCTACCTCTCGCAATCTCATAATCTTCTGGGAAGATGCTAAGATATAATAGACAAGGTTTCAGATATGAAGGTAGATCATAGTAGCTGAATAATAATACCTTTTTCATCTGCTCCAAACTGCGATCTTCTGTGAGTCCATGACCAATGGAACTGAGCAAAGCATACCATTCATCCTTTGCTTTTATATGACCCTTATTAGCTAGAAGACTTGCTATAGTAATAATAGCTAATGGTATACCACCACATTTCTTCAAAATTTCTTTGGATACTTTCAATAATTCTTGAGGGCAGCCTTCTTCTTGTGAAAATACTCTTTTACAGAAGAGTGTTCTTGATACATCATCAGAAAGGGGTTCCATTCGGTAAATATCACCCTCAGAAGAGCAACATGCTTCAGAGACACTAACATTGCGGGTTGTCGTGATTAGTCGGCTTCCGGGGCTCTTCTTGGAGAAAGCACACTTAATTAACTCCCATGCTTTTTCATTCCATATATCATCGATTATGATGAGGTACCTTTATGAATGCATTTAATAATTAGTTAACAAATCAATACAATGAGGATAATAAAATAATATATTATTATATTAGTATGGATAAATTACTTCTAAGCAAACTCGACCAAATTGCATAAT
>NC_041385.1:796011774-796015515 GCF_002162155.2 Triticum dicoccoides | reverse complement strand
GAATAAGAAGTTTTCAATTACCTTAAAAATATGAACTCCCTAATTTTTACATGATATGATTTATATAATAAGTATAGGAATTTACATGAAAAGTACTCCCTCCGTTCCTTGATATAAGGTGTATAGATTTTTGAGAAAAAACCCGAAATATAAGGTGTATTGCGTTGCACCACTCGTTTGGATAAATTTTTCAGGGATTTGATTACATCTCCTTATATTAGGCAATCTCCTCTATTTTCTCATGTCAATTAGTCAGGTGTAATATCGCCCAAAACTTGTGGAATTTTCCCTCCACGTGCGTTCTTTAATTTCCGTGCCAAAAACTATACACCCTATATTTAGGAATGGAGGGAGTATAAATTAACAATATGCTATCAAGATGGATATGCACTAGTATGAGTATAAATTAACAATATGCTATCAAGATGGATATGCACTAGTATAAAAACGATGTCATTATTTTACTAGATGAAATGAAAATCGGGTTGTAAAAGAAGAAAGAGCATATATACGCACCTCTTGTCGTTAAGGAATTCAATTATGTCATCAATGAGATACTTTTCATCCCTCGCTGCATTATGTATGTTTTCGTACTTGACCTTGTCAAGTCCATAGAGAATATCCTTCAAAACCTTTTTCATTTCTGGGTTTTGCGAAACCGAGACAAAAGCACCACAATCAAATTGTGATTTGATCTTGTCGTATGCTGCTTTGGCAAGAGTTGTCTTGCCTAACCCACCAAATCCAACAATAGAGATCGTCTTCAACGGATGCTTCGACCAATCATCATCTTCAATCAACATATTGATCAACTTGTCCCGTGTTTCTTCAATGCCGACAAGCTCTGTTACATCTGTGTACAAGGCCATCATACGAGGGTCAACACTAGTATTAGCACTAGTGTCCCGCATCTCTTGCTCGTACCTTTGACGCATCTCAGCCAACTGCTTAGCTTGAAGAACCACTTCTTCGAGAGATCCGATGGAGATCCTTGCCATTCTTGAATAATCTCTTGACCTTCTTGAGTATCTTCTTGACTCTGTTCTTCGGGTTGGTGGACTCACCACCATCCCCCACACGCACCATGAAGGCATCAACGATGTCCTCCATTTGGTAGGACAACTCCTTGACATTTCCTGCCCAGATCTTGACCCCCTCATCAAGCTGGTCCGCCGGCACTTTCGACACCTTGCCGAGGACAGCCTGCATCAATTTCAGCTCTGTCACGAGAGATTCGATGCCCTTTCTCACTTGTTTCTCCATGGTGATCTCACTGTGAAGCAGCTCGCGGAGCTTTGGGAGGAGAGGGCCGATAGCCCCCATAGCGATCTCCATAGCTGGATCTCTCTATTTGCGTGGTGGTGGAAGAAAGATGGTGTTTGCTCGTTGTTGCGGAGAAGATGAGCCGGATTCAGATTAATGATTGTGTGTTCGGTGTAATGAAGAGATAAACGTTGTGAGTAGCACACAGGCTTTAATTTCGCCACCAACCGACCGGGCGGGTCTGATCTGGTCATGTGCAGTTCACCACAGGCTGGCCGCTGCTGGACTGATGCGATGGGGATTTAAGTTGAGCACGCCACCAGTGCGTGTCCAAGCCTTTCACTGTGGTAAAAGTCATGTAAAGTAGAGATCCCTGCTCAATGCAACTGTGGCATCACGCGCTGCTGTCGGCAAAACTGCAGCTCGAATCAAGCGGATCAGACAGAGTCCAGCCCACTGGACCCAGCCTAGTAGCCTACAAACAAAATAATTACAAGACCTCAAAAGAGGATGCATATGTTCGGCACGCGGCCAAAGCTGTTACACGCACCGGATGAAAACACGAGTAGTTTTCTTATTTTTCAACCTAAACGCCGTATCAGCATTGCCATCGGTAACTTGTACTATGGCAATTTTCGCGTCAACTGCTTGGAAGGATTAGAGCATCTATAACCGGACATTACAAATTCGGCCCCACAAATGTCGCAGACGTGCTTGGACGCGTCCGCAAGCACTGACCGGACACGTCTTAAATTAGCCACTTTGCATTCGCCTTTTTCATATTTCATCCCCTAAATTCATACAAAGCATGTGAAAGTAATTCTACGTACTACCATAGCTATTCTTCGTCATCGGAGATGTCCAAGACGACGGTGCCGGGCGCCGGCTGGGCAGGCGAGTAGGAGGGCTCCGGCTCATCCTCCTCCTGCTCGACCTCATCCATATAGGCGAACATCTCCGCCTCCTCCGTGTCTTCTTGCGTCCCCATCTCCTGCCGGCGATGGCGTCTTGCCTCTGCAACCGACTCCGACCGAAGGAAATCGAGGATGGCCTCCTGCTCCGCTTGCAGATCCCAGTCGCCAGCGTACCCCACATCCTCCTCCTCCGGCTCCTCCTCCTCCTCCTCCTCCTTCTCGTCCTCCACCTCCTCCTCCAACTCCTCCTCCGGATCCACTGCATCCGGAGGTAGCCCCGCGGTGATCAAGGAGCTCGAGGCGGTACTCCGGCGTCAGAAAGGGCTCGCTCCTTGGCTACTAGGCGGACGGGTGGAGTGGAAAGTGGCGGCGAAAATCACTAATTAATTGTTCTCTTTGGAAATGTCACTTCCATCTCCTCAGGTAACTACAATTATCGCACTGTGAGTTTTCCTTTTTGTAGATTTTTTTATTTAAAATGTTTTATCTCTTAAACAGAATGTCTAAATCTCAAATTTCTCGCGTCGAGATCTTCAAAACTAGATGTCATATTGATAGGTTTGGTGAAAAAAGATCAAGAAGAAACCGGGCAAAAAAAACTGAACCAAGAGCACTTTTTTCCCCTTTCCGACTAGCGGAAGAAAATCCATGCCTCCACGAGAAATAAATCTGTGCGTGTCACCAAAAGAAAAAAAAACACATTTTTTTCCTTTTTCTAAAGGCACGACCGTGCCTCTCGCGGAAGAAAATCTATGCCTCCACGAGAAGCAAATGTGTGCATCTCTTCGAGGAAAATAAGTAAATGTGTTTGTTTTCCCTTTTCCGGTAGGCACGACCGCGACTATCGCGGAAGCAAATCCGTGCCTCCACGAGAAGTAAATATATGCCTCTCTCGGAAGAAAAAAAAATGCATTTATTTCCCTTTTCCAAGTGGCACGGCCGTGCCTTTCACGGAAGCAAATCCGTGTTTCCACAAGAAGCAAATATGTGACTCTCTCGGAAGGAAAATAAAACACGTTTTTTATTCTGTTCGGATAGGCACGACTGTGCCTCCCGCAGAAGCAAATCTGTGCATCTCGTGAAAGGAAAATAAAAGAGAAAATATTTTTTTCTTTTCGGAGAGGCACAACACGGGAACAAATTTGTGACTTCACAAGAAGCAAATCCATACCTCTCACGAAAGGAAAACAAAAAGGAAACGTGTTTTCCCTTTTCGGAGAGGCATGACTGTGTCTCTCGTGGAAGCGAATCCGTGCCTTGCACGAGAAATAAATCTGCGTCTCTCGTGGAAGGGGTAGAGAAAAGCACGCTTTTTCGCAATTTTTTTTCCAAAACCTCAAAAACCATTGGAGAAAATCGGAAAGCAAAAAACCCCCAAAAATCATCTAAAATACGAAAATGCATATAGAAAAAAACCCTGAAGGGAGCGCGACACTTAGCGGTGGCTGCTAGCCCACGAAAAGTGACCCTTACGGAGGCTCCCGAAGTAGTACTCGCTGATTAGTTTTTTTTTAGTCTAAACACACTACTTTATTAATCAATGATGTTCATAGGGATACAGTTC
>NC_041385.1:795997773-796011589 GCF_002162155.2 Triticum dicoccoides | reverse complement strand
GGCGCCCCGGATCCAGACCAAAAGCGTGTTTAGCAAGGCTATGAGCCTCTTGATTTGATACTCTACCTTCAAAGATGAAGGCACAACTCTGAAAAAGAGTGGTAGTCTGTCTAATCTCCTTCACAATGCTCGCGTTCATTCCTCCCGTGCCAAGGTTAATGTCTTGAGCAGCGTTTTTGCAATCTGAAGCAATCTCCACATGGGTTAGCGACAGATCCAAAGCCAGAGCCAATGCTTCACGACATGACAGGGTCTCTAATGTAGTTGGATCGGTAATTCCAAAACTCCGTATCACTGAAGAACCCAAGTACATACCGTCCTCGTCCCTGCATACAGCGCTATAGGATCCCTCATTGTTTGCTCATTTTACCGCACCATCAACTCTTATCTTTGCAAAACCCTGAGGAGGCCGAATCCATCTAACCCGGCTTCTGGGAGCCATAGTCGGGCGGATCATCTCCTTCGGTTTACAATCTTCCAGCTCTCTGAGGTACTTGGTCACAAACATGTGTGTGGCCATTGGACTTTGGAATATGTTTTCATGGAGTGCCTGCCGTCTTGCATACCAGATGGCCCAGAGTGTGACCAAAACTTGAGTAAAACCTGGGTTGGGAGAGCCTCAATCAGAGCGAAGATCCACCTTTTAGCATCCGGTTCCGTGGTCTCCTCCAAGACTTGGAATGTCTCCATGGGTTGAAGCGCCCAAACGGACCTGGCCGCACTGCAATGGAGCAATGAGTGCTGCCATGAATCCGCTGCTCCACGGATGCCACATGTATCCAGCGTTGACATATTCCGCTGGTGGAGAAGATCGGCAGTAGGGATGGACTGCTGCGCCAGACGCCATAGGAAGATTTTGACTTTAGAAGGGACATAAATCTTCCAAAGCTGTGTCCATTGTTTCTGCTCTGCTTCCGAGTTTGAAGTGTCTGCTCTTCCTTCCAACCACGATTCCTGGGTATATTTCGTGTTGATCAACATTCTGTATGCAGAGCGGACCGAGAAGATCCCATTCTTCTCGTGTGTCCATGAAAAAAAGTCCTCTATATGTCTGGTACACAACGGTATGGAGAGGATGGCCGCAGCATCAACTCGTAAGAATACTTCCTGGATAGTAGTCCGATCCCAAGTTGCATCCGGTAAGATCAACTCCCCCACAAGATGTGGGGGGTTTAGGATTCTGTTTGTGATTGATCGCATGTTATGAGGTCAAGGGAGCCAATTGTGTTGCCAGATTTGTGCCGTTTGGCCGTCACCAATGCGCTGAACCAGGACCTGTTTCATAGTGTCCCGCCCTTCGAGGATTGCTCGCCATACTTGCGAGGGTGCCGATCCAAGTTCGGCCTGCAAAAAGTCACTCGAGGGGAAGTATTTGGCACGTAGGATCCGTGCACTAAGTGATGCAAGGTCTGTCAAAATTCTCCAAGCTTGCCTGGCAAGTAAGGCTAGGTTGAACAGCTCGATATCGCGAAAACCCAGTCCTCCACAAGCCTTGGGTCTGGTCATGGTGCTCCAAGAGACCCAGCTTGCCTTTATTTTTCCTTCCTTGCTCCCCCACCAAAATTTGCGTATCAACGAGTTTAAATGCTCGCAAAGCCCGCGAGGAAGCTGATACGTCTCCGTCGTATCTACTTTTCCAAACACTTTTGCCCTTGTTTTGGACTCTAATTTGTATGATTTGAATGGAACTAACCCGGACTGACGCTGTTTTTAGCAGAACTGCCATGGTGTTGTTTTTTGTGCAGAAAATAAAAATTCTCGGAATGTCCTGAAACTCCACGGAACACCTTAGAAAAAATAAAGAAAAATCCTCGCAAAAGATAAAGACCAGGGGGCCCACACCCTGCTCACGAGGGTGGGGGGCGCCCCCCTGGGCGTGCCCCCTACCTCGTGGGCCCCCTGGTGGCCCTCCGACGCCAACTCCAACTCCATATATTGGCTTTCAGGAAGAAAAACTCAGAGAGAAGAAATCATCGCGTTTTACGATACGGAGCTGCCGCCAAGCCCTAATCTCTCTCGGGAGGGCTGATCTGGAGTCCGTTCGGGGCTCCGGAGAGGGGAATTCGTCACCGTCGTCATCATCAACCATCCTCCATCACCAATTTCATGATGCTCACCGCCGTGCGTGAGTAATTGCATTGTAGGCTTGCTGGACGGTGATGGGTTGGATGAGATTTACCATGTAATCGAGTTAGTTTTGTTAGGGTTTGATCCCTAGTATCCATTATGTTCTGAGATTGATGTTGCTATGACTTTGCTATGCTTAATGCTTGTCACTAGGGCCCGAGTGCCATGATTTCAGATCTGAACCTATTATGTTTTCATGAATATATGTGTGTTCTTGATCCTATCTTGCAAGTCTATAGTCACCTACTATGTGTTATGATCCGGCAACCCCGAAGTGACAATAATCGGGACCACTCCCGGTGATGACCATAGTTTGAGGAGTTCATGTATTCACTATGTGCTAATGCTTTGTTCCGGTTCTCTATTAAAAGGAGGCCTTAATATCCCTTAGTTTCCAATAGGACCCCGCTGCCACGGGAGGGTAGGACAAAAGATGTCATGCAAGTTTTTTTCCATAAGCACGTATGACTATATACGGAACACATGCCTACATTACATTGATGAACTAGAGCTAGTTCTGTGTCACCCTATGTTATGACTGATACATGATGAACCACATCCGGCATAATTATCCATCGCTTATCCGATGCCTATGAGTTTTCCATATACTGGTTCTCGCTTATTTACTTTTCCGTTGCTACTGTTACAATCACTACAAAATACCAAAAACATTACTTTTGTTGTCTTTACTTTTGTTATCGTTACCACCACTATCATATTACTTTGCTACTAAACACTTTGCTGCAGATACTAAGTTTCCAGGTGTGGTTGAATTGACAACTCAGCTGCTAATACTTGGGAATATTCTTTGGCTCCCCTTGTGTCGAATCAATAAATTTGGGTTGAATACTCTACCCTCGAAAACTGTTGCGATTCCCTATACTTGTGGGTTATCAAGACCTTTTTCTGGCGCCGTTGCCGGGGAGCATAGCTCTATTCTTTGAGTCACTTGGGATTTATATCTGTTGGACACTATGAAGAACTTGAAAGATGATCGAACTACTATTTTGCCCTCAACTACGAGGGGAGGTAAGGGACTGCCATCTAGCCTTGCACTAGATTCTCCTTCTGTTATGAGTAAGTTTGCGACACCTAAACCTACTACTGCTATTGATTCTGATATGTCGCATGTCATTAATGATGCCACTTCTGCTATGCACGATACTTATGATGAAACTACTTCTATGCTTGATACTACTGTGCCACTTGGTGAATTTCTTGATGAGCAAATTGCTAGGTCTAGAGAAAGAGAAATTATTGAACCTGAATACGATGATGATAGTGATGATGAGAATATGCCTGCTATTCCTGAGGGTTATCTTTTTGATGCAGAATCTTCTGCAGCCATTTTTGCTTGCCATGATAGATATGAACTTAAGAGGCTGCTAGTTAAATGGAGTAAAGAATCTCTTAGAGATAGAATGAGACCCGACCCTGCTTTTGCTACTTCACCTATCTGTGTTCCTGATAAGGATTATTATGATTTTTCTGTTGATCCAGATATAATTACTTTGGTTGAATATGATCCTTTTTATGGCTATGAATCTGAAACTGTTGTGGCACATCTTACTAAGTTAAATGATATAGCTGCCCTGTTTACAAATAATGAGAGATCGCGCTACCTTTATTTACTCAAGATATTTCCGTTCTCATTAAAGGGTGATGCTAAGATATGGTATAATTCTCTTGATCCTGGTTGTGTGCAAAGTCCCCAGGATATGATTTATTACTTCTTTGCTAAATATTTCCCCGCTCATAAGAAACAAGCTGCTTTGAGGGAAATACACAATTTTGTGCAAATTGAAGAAGAGAGTCTCCCACAAGCTTGGGGGAGGCTTCTCAAATTACTTAATGCTTTGCCTGATCATCCTCTTAAGAAACTTGAAATATTTGATATCTTTTATAATGGACTAACTGATGCTTCCAGAGATTACCTGGATAGTTGTGATGGTTCTCTTTTCAGGGAAAGAAAACCGGATGATGCTGAAATTCTATTGAATAATATGTTGGCAAATGAAAATAATTGGGCACCTCCTGAGCCAGTTCCTGAGCCTATTCCTAAACCAACTCCGAAGAAGAGAGGTGTTCTATTTCTCAGTCCTGAAGATATGCAAGAGGCAAAGAAATCTATGAAAGAAAAAGGTATTAAAGCTGAAGATGTTAAGAATTTACCTCCTATTGAAGAAATACATGGTCTTAATTTACCGCCTGTTGAAGAAGTATATGATCTCAATTACTTATTTAATGAAGAACCTCCCGATATCCCGACACAGGTAGTAAAGGTAAATTCTCTCTATAGATATGATCAAGCTGGAGTCCCTCCTACTAAAATTGCTAGTCAGTGCTTGGATGAGTTTGATGACTTTATGTTTAAGCAAGATGACTTTAATGCTTATTTTGGTAGACAATTAAAACATAATACCTTTATGATTAAACGCTTGGATGATTATATGGCTGATATTAGAGGTGAACTTAAACTTGTTAGTAAACATGCTTCTATGGTTATCACTCAAGTAGAACAAGTACTTAAAGCTCAGAAAGAAGTGCTTGATGAAATGAATAGTAAGAGAAATGATTATGCTATTAGAGTGGCTACTAGAACTGGTAGAATGACTCGGGAACCTTTGTATCCTCAAGGCCACCCTAAGAGAATCGAGCAAGATTCTCAGAGAAACAATATTCATGTACCTAGTTCTTCTAAAAGGAAGAGAAAGAAAAATGATAGGACTTTGCAAACTTCTAGTGAACCTATTGCTGAACCACCTGAGAATCCAAATGATATCTCTGTTTCTGATGCTGAAACACAATCAGGTGATGAACATGAGCCTAGTGATAATGCTAATGATAATGTTCATGTTGATGCTCAACCTAGTAATGATAATGATGTAGAAGTTGAACCTGCTGTTGATCTTGATAACCCACAATCAAAGAATCAACGTTATGATAAAAGAGACTTCGTTGCTAGGAAACATGGTAAAGAAAGGGAACCATGGGTTCAGAAACCCATGCCTTTTCCTCCGAAACCATCCAAGAAAAAGGATGATGAGGATTTTGAGTGCTTTGCTGAAATGATTAGACCCATCTTTTTGCGTATGCGATTAACTGATGTGCTCAAAACAAATCCTTATGCTAAGTATATGAAAGATATTATTACTAATAAAAAAAAAATACCTGAAGCTGAAATTTCCACCATGCTTGCTAATTATACTTTTAAAGGTGGAATACCAAAGAAACTTGGAGATCCCGGAGTACCTACTATACCATGCTCCATTAAAAGAAATTATGTTAAAACTGCTTTATGTGATCTTGGAGCCGGTGTCAGTGTTATGCCTCTCTCTTTATATCGTAGACTTGATTTGAATAAGTTGACACCTATTGAAATATCTTTGCAAATGGCTGATAAATCAACTGCTATACATGTCGGTATTTGTGAGGATGTGCCTGTTGTGGTTGCAAACGTTACTATTTTAACGGACTTTGTTATTCTTGATATTCCCGAGGATGATAGTATGTCTATTATTCTTGGAAGACCTTTCCTTAGTACTGCAGGGGCTGTTATTGATTGCACTAAAGGTAATGTCACTTTCATGTTAATGGCAATGAGCACACGGTACACTTTCTGAGGAAACAACCTCAAGTTTATAGTATCAACTCTATTGGAAAAATTCCATCGATTATATTTGGAGGTATTAAATTTCCTCTCCCTACTGTCAAGAAAAAGTATGATATTCTTATTGTTGGGGATTTTCATATCCCCGTTGAGGTAACTTAGTGTCATTCGAAATTTCTCCGGTTTCGTGATTATTCGGAATGAGTTTGTTAACAAGACTTGATCAACCTTGTTAGTGGGTTCATTTTGATGATCACGAGATGGATGAAACTAGAAGCACTACAACCTTCTGCACCCTCTTTATATTTTCTGTTACTTAGTAGAAATAAAGTAAAATAGTATTTTTCTATCTGTCTCCTGACTTATCTGTGCAATATAAAAATATCCCGAAAATAAAAGTCCTCAGAATGCCATGCCAATTTACTATGATTTTTCGGGAATATTTGAGAATTTACTGTGCAAAAATCACCACGGGGGGAGCTGCCACCTGGCCACGAGGGTGGAGGGCGCGCCCTACCCCCCTGGGCGTGCCCCCCTGCCTCATGGGCCCACGGTGGCCCTCCTCCACTTATTCTTGCACCCATCTTCTTCCTCTGCCTCACACAAACACGAAAAACCAACTCAAGCATGAGTTCCAGCCCCCGTTGCTGTGATTTTCGATCTCCTTGCTCAAAGCACCTCTCGCAAAACTGCTTGGGGAGATTGTTCTTTGGTATGTGACTCCTCCATTGGTACAATTAGTTTTTATTCTAGTGCTTTATTCATTGCAAATTTGTGCTGCATAGGTGACCATGTTCTTGAGCTTGCATGTCAAATTTATATGGTTCCAAGTAGTTCTAATGCTTTATATAGGCTCTAGCACTTGTGGGAGTTGTTACTACCAATTTTATTGAAGTTGGTTCACTTTTATTTGAAGTTACTAAAAATTTCAGATTATTTCAGAAATAATGAAGAAATTCTTAAGGGGCTCGTTGAGCCGAAGCTCTAAGGAAAAACAAAAGGAAGAAGAGGAGAAGCCCAAATTCAATTTGCCCCGCACCGTGGAGGTCCGGCCGTGTGAATGGCCCTCCGATGACTTCTTGAGGAGAGCCGGGATTTATGAGGATTTCTATTTATTGATTGAGAACGCTGGCCTCACCAACTTCCTCCGCGACCAACGTCATCAGTATCTCTTATTCACAAATACTTTTGTGCAAAACTTCTACTTTTTCCCTAAGAAATCACCTCCATCAGTAGAGTTTCATTTATATGACGTTGTTAAAAAGATGACATTAGCTGAATTCTGCGAGGTTTGCAGAATACCCTTTGAGGGCACCTTAGATGAACCCCACTGTAATGAAGTAGAAGCTTTTATTAACACTATCACGGTGGGAGAAACCAGGAAGGTTTATGACGCAAGGATAACTAGCATACATTATCCTGTTTTACGCTACTTTGCCTTATTTGCTAGTCGTTGCTTGATTGGACACGGGAACTGTGGGAACCTTAGTATTCCTGATATTGTTATTTTGCTCCATGATTTATACCGCAATAACTCTGTTAGTATGGGTGAAATTGTTGCTAGACGGTTAAGTTTGAACCGCATTAAGGGCCCCATCTTTGGAGGCATTTATGCTTCACGCCTAGCTGAACATTTTGAAATACCTATTAGGCATGAGGAGGAAGAAGAAATAGCGCTGCCCCGTGCTTATTTAGATTATAAGAGTATGATAGCGCATGATTTTCTTGTTAAGAGTCGCGATGGGGAGCTCAAATATAAATTGTACTTTGATAAACATCACCCTGAGACTATTACTTTGCCTGCTCCTTGTTTGTTTAACTTGTCTGCAGAACCTCACATCGCTCCGTGGTCGGTTGTTCAAGTCTATCGGAATCCTGCACCAGCCCCGGAGCCGGAACCACAAGATGAGCCTCCACGACTATCTGTTTATTCTTGGGATCCAGAGGAGGCTGCCAGCCAGTGGCAGTCAGAGTCCTCTTCGTCACACTATGACCCCAGCTTCACATACGGATATCCACCAGGCCATCCCTGGCAATAGACCAACTTAGGCTAAAAGCCTAAGCTTGGGGAGCACGTATTTCCCACCGACATTACATTCATGTTCACACACACTCATTGCTAGATGTCGGTGCTCATACTCTTTCATTGTAATATCCATGCTAGTTTAAATTTTTTTTCCTGCTTTCTTCTTGTGTGTTTGTTAAACCTTAAGAAAAAACCAAAAAAAATAGTAATAGTTTACTTTTCATGCTTGTAGTAGAATTAAAAAGAAAAAATCCAAAAATATTTCCCGTTCTTCTTTTACTTGTTGGGAGCTTTCCCGTGTAAATAGTTTTTATTTCTTTTCCTTTCTTTGGGGGTCGAGAAGACCATATTGAAAATGCTTAGTGGCTCTTATATGCATGATTGTTTATTTAACTTAGAGCCCATATTACTTGCCTTCTCTCTTGAGTTGAATGCTTGCAGATTCCAGCTTAGTCCAATGCACGTGCACTCCTATTATTATACACACCGTTCGGTCATGCAAGTGAAAGGCAATAATGATGATATATGATGGACTTATTGGGAAGAGTAAAGCTGGTATGAACTCGACCTCTCTTGTTTTTGTAAATATGATGATTCATCATTCTTGAATCAACTATTATGAAATAAACATATTTGCAATGACATTTAGAGATTATAGTTGCTTGTGCCATGCTTGATTAGCTATGAGTTATAATGGTTTACCTTGCGTGCCAACATTTTATTAGAATGATTATGATGTGGTATGATGGGGTGATATCCTCCTTTAAATGTATTGAGTGACTCAACTTGGCACATGTTCACGCATGTAATTGAATCAAATCAACATAGCCTTCACGATATTTATGTTCATGGTGGATTATATCCTACTCATGCTTGTACTCGGTGTGAATTAATTTTAATGCATGTTTACGACTGTTGTCGCTCTCTCAGTTGGTCGCTTCCCAGTCTTTTGCTAGCCTTCACCTGTACTAAGCGGGAATATTGCTTGTGCATCCAAACTCCTTAAACCCCAAAGTTATTCCATATGAGTCCACTATACCTACCTATATGCGGTACTTACCTGCCGTTCCAAGTAAATTTGTATGTGCCAAACTCTAAACCTTCAAATAAATATTATGTTTTGCATGCTCGAATAGCTCATATGTCAACTAGATCTGCCCTTATCTTCCGTGTTAGGCGGGTTATTCTCAAGAGGAGTGGACTCCGCTCCTCATTCACGAGAAAATGGCTGGTATCCGGGATGCCCAGTCACATGCTTTATGCAAACTAAATCAAAATAACTGCAAACAAAACTCCCCTTGGGACCTGTTGAATGCTGGAGGCACTCGTTGTTTCGAGCAAGCCATGGATTAATGCTTGTGGAGGAAGGGGAGTATAAACTTTACCATTCTGTTTGAGAACCGCCTATAATCTATTTAGCATGGAATATATCATCGTCTTTTAGTTGTTATGTTGACAATGAAAGTATGCCGCTTAAAATATAATTTATCTCTATTTTAAAACCGAGCTCTGGCACCTCTACAAATCTCTGCTTCCCTCTGCGAAGGGCCTATCCATTTACTTTTATGTTGAGTCATCACCCTTCTTATTAAAAAGCACCCGCTGGAGAGCACACTGTCGTTTGCATTCATTATTATTGGTTTATATTGGGTATGACTTAACTGGATCTCTTTTACCATGAATTACAATGTTTAGTCATCTTGATCTTTAAAGGTGCTCTGCATTTATGTTTTGCGGTCTCAGAAAGGGCTAGCGAGATAACATTTTGTTATATTATGTTATGATTATTTTGAGAAAGTGTTGTCACCCGAGTTTTATTATTATGGCTCGCTAGCTGATTATGCTATTGATATGAGTAATTGTGAGACCTACGTGTCATTGTGAGTATGGTTAGTTCATAATAATTGTTGAAACTTGAATGATGGCTTTTCATGTTTACAACAACAAGAGCAAACAGAGTTTGTAAATTTTTTTCTTTTTCTCTTTCAGTTTGTCAACTGAATTGCTTGAGGACAAGCAAGGGTTTAATCTTGGGGGAGTTGATACGTCTCCGTTGTATCTACTTTTCCAAACACTTTTGCCCTTGTTTTGGACTCTAATTTGTATGATTTGAATGGAACTAACCCGGACTGACGCTATTTTCAGCAGAACTGCCATGGTGTTGTTTTTTGTGCAGAAAATAAAAATTCTCAGAATGTCCTGAAACTCCACGGAACACCTTAGAAAAAATAAAGAAAAATCCTCGCAAAAGATGAAGACCAGGGGGCCCACACCCTGCTCACGAGGGTGGGGGGCGCCCCCTGGGCGCGCCCCCTACCTCGTGGGCCCCCTGGTGTCCCTTTGACGCCAAGTCCAACTCCATATATTGGCTTTCGGGGAGGAAAAAATCAGAGAGAAGAAATCATCGCGTTTTACGATACGGAGCCGCCGCCAAGCCCTAATCTCTCTCGGGAGGGCTAATCAGGAGTCCGTTCGGGGCTCCGGAGAGGGGGATTCGTCGCCGTCGACATCATCAACCATCCTCCATCACCAATTTGATGATGCTCACCGCCGTGCGTGAGTAATTGCATCGTAGGCTTGCTGGACTGTAATGGGTTGGATGCTATTTATCATGTAATCGAGTTAGTTTTGTTAGGGTTTGATCCCTAGTATCCATTATGTTCTGAGATTGATGTTGCTATGACTTTGCTATGCCTAATGCTTGTCACTAGGGCCCGAGTGCCATGATTTCAGATCTGAACCTATTATGTTTTCATGAATATATGTGTGTTCTTGATCCTATCTTGCAAGTCTATAGTCACCTACTATGTGTTATGATCCGGCGACCCCGAAGTGACAATAATCGGGACCACTCCCGGCGATGACCATAGTTTGAGGAGTTCATGTATTCACTATGTGCTAATGCTTTGTTCTGGTTCTCTATTAAAAGGAGGCCTTAATATCCCTTAGTTTCCAATAGGACCCCGCTGCCACGGGAGGGTAGGACAAAAGATGTCATGAAAGTTCTTTTCCATAAGCACGTATGACTATATATGGAATACATGCCTACATTACATTGATGAACTGGAGCTAGTTCTGTGTCACCCTATGTTATGTCTGATACATGATGAACCACATCCGGCATAATTATCCATCGCTAATCCAGTGCCTACGAGTTTTCCATATACTGGTTCTCGCTTATTTACTTTTCCGTTGCTACTGTTACAATCACTACAAAATACCAAAAACATTACTTTTGCTGTCTTTACTTTTGTTACCGTTACCACCACTATCATATTACTTTGCTACTAAACACTTTGCTGCAGATACTAAGTTTCCAAGTGTGGTTGAATTGACAACTCAGCTGCTAATACTTGAGAATATTCTTTGGCTCCCCTTGTGTCGAATCAATAAATTTGGGTTGAATACTCTACCCTCGAAAACTGTTGCGATCCCCTATACTTGTGGGTTATCGAAAGCTTGAAACAAGACATGGAGAACACTGGAACTGCTTGTGCAACAGACTTCATGAGTATTTCCTTCCCTCCGACCGACAAGATCTTCTCCATCCACCCCTTAATTTTATTCCACACACGATCTTTGAGGAACTTGAAGGCGCCATTCTTGCTGTTTCCTACATCAGAGGGCAAGCCAAGATACCGCTCCGACAAGGATTCATTAGTGATATTCAAAGCACCCTTCACTTCCTGCTTCAAATTGTTAGAACACCCTTTACTAAAGAACACTGACGATTTCAACAAATTCACACGTTGCCCCGACGCCATGCAGTAGCGATCAAGCAAGGATGACAACTCATTTGCTCCATCAATATTGGCCTTAACAAACAGCAGGCTATCATCAGCAAAAAGCAAGTGGCTTACCGGCGGGGACGTTGGAGCTACTTGTAATCCTCTGAGGTGCGATGATTCATTTGTAGTTTTTAAGAGGCACGAAAGGCCCTCCGCTGCTATCAAGAACAAATATGGAGAAACGGGGTCCCCCTGATGGATCCCTCTTGAAGGCATGAAATCCTCAAGCTTTGTACCATTAAAAAGGACATAAAACTTTACCGAGCTCACCATTCTCATGACCAAGGTTACCCACGTTGGTGCAAACCCCAACTTGATCATTATAGCTTCCAAATATTCCCATTCAACTCTGTCATATGCTTTCATCATATCGAGCTTGACTGCGCAGAATCTATTCCTTTGAGCTTTGTTTCTCTTCATGAAGTGCAAGCATTCATAAGCAGTAATAATATTATCTATTATCAGCCTACCCGGAACAAAGGCTGACTGCTCCTCGGATATGATTTCTGGCAGAATGACTTTTAGCCTATTGGCCAGGACCTTGGAAGCAATTTTATAAAGCACATTACAGAGGCTAATTGGCCTGAATTGAGTGAGCTGGGTCGGGTCCTTTACCTTTGGTATTAGAACAAGAATGGTTTCGTTGATCACCTCCGGGCTTTCCTCACCCCTCAAGATGCGCAACACCACTTCAATTACTTCAGTCCCACACAGAGCCCAGTGCTTCTGGAAGAACTATGTCGGGTATCCATCAGGACCTGGAGCTTTAGTGGGATACATTTGGAATAATGCCATTTTTACCTCCTCGGCCGTGTACGGTGCCAACAGACCCTCATTCATCTCCATAGTCACCTTGGACGGTACTGACTGAAGTACTTCTTCGACCCCTGATGTGCCTTCCGCCGTAAACAGGCTCTTGTAAAAGGAGTTTGTCAGGCCAGCCATATCAGAGGGGTCGTTTGTCGTTGATCCATCTGCCCTCGTCAGCATTTTGATTTGGTTCTTCCGACGTCTCATACTTGCTCTGCGCTGGAAGTACTTAGTGTTTTTGTCCCCGTCCATGAGCCAGTCGACTCTCGACCGCTGTCGGAGTAAAATTTCCTCCATGTGATACAACTCAACAAGCTTATCTGAAATTTTGACCTCTACATGTGAGGGCGCCACTCTCTGAGGGTCATTCCGCAAAATGTCCAGCTCCCTGCGCAGCTTTTTGATTTCTTTAGTTACTTGGCCAATCGTCGCCCCGCTCCACTGTGTCAGGGAGACCGGAAGATTCTGCAGCTTTCTGTTTAATTCAGCGACCGTGACTGCCCCAGGCTCTCCTGTCCACAACTGATTGAGGGCATCCTTGTACTCTGCATGCTTTTCCCAATACAGGTCATATCTAAAGATTTTCTTACTATTTTGCATGATGATCCAGGGCTCCAACTGCAGCCTGATCGGCGCATGATCCGATGCTGCTGCTGTCTCGTGGAAGAGCGTTGCCTAGGGAAACAGCGATGTCCAATCATTGCTAGTCACAGCGTGGTCGAGGCGGACTTGGCAGTACACACCTCCTGAAGTTTTCTTCTCAAAAGTCTAGGCTCTACCTTGGTAGCCCAGATCCTCAAGTGCACACACATCGAGCGCATCTCTAAACCCGACCATCTGAGCTTGCCTTCTCTGCCCCGCTCCAACATGCTCATGTGCATATAAAACCTCGTTAAAATCACCCAGACACATCCACGGTAAGGAGCTTGTTGCAGCCAAGGATTTGAGTGTATCCCAAGTTTTGTATCTTTCTCCCACTTGTGCTTCGCCATACACACACGTGAGACGCCAGTCTGGGCTGTTAAGTGAACTAACAATAGCGTCAATGTGATACTCTGAGTAACCTGAAACATTTATTTTTATTGCATCATTCCAAAACAAACCGAGGCCACCACTACGGCTCGAACTACCAACAACATAAGAATGAGTAAAACCTAATGTATCAGAAAGGTTCTCGACCCGTGCTTTAGAAATTTGAGTCTCGACTATGCACAACACGGCTGGGGCAAACTGCTTCGTGAGGTCACAAAGCTCTCAGACTGTCGCAGCTTTGCCCGCACCGCGACAGTTCCAGCATAAGATATTCATTGTGCCCGGCGATCCTCCTCGCGGGAGGTCGTCGATCTTGCATCGTTGGGTTTATCGAGTGCACCACCTTTCTTCATGGCTGCCTTGTCAGGGTTCGTGCGATGTCTCTTCGGATCTTGTTTAGGTGGAGGGCTTGCTGCCACAGCC
>NC_041385.1:795953983-795997441 GCF_002162155.2 Triticum dicoccoides | reverse complement strand
GGGGGGGGGGGTCCTGCGACGACTGCAGCTGAGCAGGCATAGTCCCGCCCCGAGGATCGTCTAGAGGACGTTTGCGGTTTCCATCCGCTTCCTGCATGACCAAATCAGGATCAATCATGTCATCAGATTCTTGTGCCTTGCTGTTTTCCCTCTCCCCGCGGCCAGAGCGGCCTCCACGCCGTCCTCCACGACGGCCTCTACCACGGCCCCCTCCTGGGCCTGTGCCAACATTCATGCTCCAGGTCGCCCTCAGGTCCTTGAAGTACAGAGCAGAAGGAGGATGGATGCCATCGCCATGCTCCTTGTACACATGCCCTAGGTGCCCGCAAACCGTGCACAAATAGGGGAGGCGTTCATATCTCACACGATATATCTTCCTCTTTCCATCTCGGATCATGGACACAACGTTTTTCAGAGGCTTGTGTACATTGATCTTTACCCACACACGGTAGAAGTTGCCAGCAAAATCTTGCGTGATTGGCTCCGAGAACAAGACTTCGCTAACCCTTGCTGCAAGAGGGTTTACCAGATGTGCATACAGGTCCAAGACATCATGGATTTGAATCCATATGTTGATGGTGTCAAGAGCAACCTCCGTGGGCTTTGTGATTCCGTCATACGGCTCGATCACCACCGCATTACCTCTGAAGTTCCATGGGCCATCCTGCATCACGCGTTCCCAATTGCCTAAACAGAAAAATTGCATAGTATAGAGGTTATCCTCCAACGGGCGAAACTTCACATCATGGGCCAAGTCCCAGGCAGCACGCATGTTCTTGAAGAACCAGTATTGACTATACGGCTTGTCAATGTGAACCCTAGCCACCGCCGTCCATCTGCCAGCTGCTGGCGACGCTTGCTTTTCATCAAAGACTACATCATCGAGGTCCTCCTCACGGAGGCCTAGCTCAGCCATCATCTTTTCCACCTCAGATGCGGTGTTTGACCCAAACGCCTCATCCGCCTTAGATCCCATCCCGCAGCCAATCTTGAACCCTAGTCCGAAGAGCAGATCAGACCTTGCGAAACAACCCTAGCTCTCTTCTCTCCCCAGGGCGTCGATCAAGGCCGGGCAGCGATACCAGATCGCCCCGTTATCAGCCCGAATCAGCAACCGAGGGGGATCGGAGGAGGGAAGCAAGAATCTCGACGGCGGCGATAAAATGGCCTTCGGGAGGACAAAAACCCTAGCGAGAGGGAAAAATAGTACTCCCTGATTAGTTGCTCTCCTAAGCCAGATATATGCTGCCCTCTCATGAAAGCTTTTCCTCCAGGTGTACCATTGGGACAGCCCAGTTCCATCTTTGTTTTTTTTTATTTGATCTGATATCAATCGAGACGATTGATGGTGGCTGCGTTCTCTCTGGTTTCTACGACATTTTTTTTACTTTACTTTTCTTTTTGTTTCTTTATAATAGTTTTTTTGTTGTTTATTGTGTTTCAACCGTTTTTCCTTGGTTTCTTTCTCGATTTACATGTTTTTTCTTTTCTTTTGTTCCTTCAGTTTTGTTGTTCTTGGTTTTCTCGATTTTTCTGTTTTCTTTTTTGCATCGATTTTCTTACAGACAGAATGTTGACGAGTCCCCTCGAATATGAAAAGAGTCTGTTTCTGCTAGGAAGAAATTAAGCAACGCACTGATATCGAGCTCGGCCGGCCAATGGGTATGATGTAGGCTCGTAAAACGCGAAGCCGCAATGGTGCGACAGAAGGCATTGACAATCGCACAGACAGAGCATGCACCTGATCGAGCTTGATGTGCCAAACAATAGATATTCCTCGCGGCGCGATAAAGTTTATGTGGTGATAATAAATCTGAATCTCTGAATTCCGAGCTTCAGGGTTTTTCTGTCAAACGGCCACTGTAAATTACACCATCCTCTGCAGCCATAGATCGAGTTGCAAATAAACGGGCCGTCATCTGCGTTACAGCATTTGATTTGCTTCACCGCACACACAAAACATCGCCTTGTTTGAGACGGAGTACAAGTAAAGGAGAGACTGGCAGTCGATGAAGGGAGTACACCGTATCATTCTTACAACAAGAAACCATTGGTTCAGTTCAGGGCCAATAATTCTACCGAATAAAGACAACAAGGGCACACGTGTGAGTCAGTAGCAAATTCAAGGTCTGCTTCATGCTTTATTTGATCACATGAACATGACAAATGGATGATCAAACTTCAGACCGTAATACAAACTGAACGTGACAATTTTGCTTACAGTCTAGAATAAACATCTAGTCTGAAATAGAAGCTGTTACAAACAAAGGATTGTAAAGAAGAATGTAGGAGAGCAGGCAAACCACAATAACTAATGGTTCATAAGGGCAAAATGCAGGGGAAGCCCTTCAAACTTTATGGTTCTTGAATTGACGGAAGTAAATTGACATGAGTGGACAGAATAACAGCTTCATCTTGTTGCAGAACGAGCATGGATCAAACGGCAAGGCAAACGCAGTGTGCAGGCTGTACTGGTTGGAGAAGAAGCGGCACCGGAGTTGGAGGCACGCACGATCGAGTCCATGTCGACGAGATTTATTAACTCATGCTACCTGCAATGCCACATGTGAATGGCTCAGTTAAATGACAGAAGAAGAAAGCAGAGTTCATCCAACTACAGAGAAGGTACACATATTACTGCGGTAGTGGATTGCTTGCTAATCTGTGCAACGCATTATATGAGATCTTGTCTTTTGTTAAAACACGAGACCTTGTACGTGGCAAGATGAAGTAAGTACTGATCTTATGTACTTATGCAGCAAAAAGCAAGCAAGGCGAAAATCACATCGCAGGTCTGTTGGCACTTCAGAATTTAGATAGACATATAAATTTGGACTGTCGAAACACATACATAAAAAAACAGTGTTCTTCCAAGTAGAGAAACACATATTATTGGATTCCTCACTAGCTAATCTATCTTGTAGCATGCAGAAATAACAATTAAGGGGCCCTATGTATCTTTGCAGCAGAATTGAACAGGCCAACGCTGAATAGATTCATACTGTAATGTTTAGGCTTTTGGGGCGTGATCGATCGAGCTATCTAGCTTATGAAACTGCTGAAAATAAGAATACTTCGGTACTTGTAATCAAATCAGTGGAGTTAGTATAGTACCTGGGTGCAAGATTTGATGAATCGACCTCAATTGCATGCCTCGCTTCGTCCGCCTGAAAGAGCAATGAACATCATATATCCAGGACAATGTAGAGATGATGTGAATACATGCTTGTGCGTCTAATCTAGTGTATGTACCTTTCCCTTTGCATGCGTCACCATATCTCAAGGGCGGGACGGTTGTGGTGGTCCTCCGCTGCGGCCCTCAGCGCAGCCTTTGCTTCATCCACCTCTGCATGGCTAGCTTCATTCTCGATAACTACAACGCTTTATCGGAAGGGGGCGTGGATTTTGTCTAACACTATGCGCGCACAACTTGTATCCTCGCCACCCATCCAGCATGCAGTCCCATCAGTGTGGCCCATCAAATTGTCAGCCATGCATGGTATTCGACCCTCACATGAGGGGCTAGCGTGTGTATATCAGACCGTATTGAAACAGATGCGGGGCCAGGGCCTATAGGTTCCTGACACACATGTCCTTTAGATTCCTGACCGCCATGTACTACCATCAAGGCATCAACTGTACTACAACCTTGTTGGGATTTAAAAATCGAACACGGGAGATGGCAGTGGGCTAGCTACCTTGGTTGCATGGGATTTAAAAGTTCTTCCTATAAGTGATGAATAAAGATGTCTTAATGTTCCTTAAATATGTTTGTATATGAGCAAAGCAGTCAATAACGTGAAACAGCCAGTAATCTTGTTGTTTCGTTATTGGTTAAATAAACTATAGTTAGAGACGTGAAAGCGTTACACTGTACATGTGGTTACATGTTGATACAAACACAAAACATCAAGTGCTGTGTATGATATCACTAAAGTTCTCTAACACTTGATGACTACTGGATTTCGTTTGCTGTAATCAATGTGCCAGATAAACTGCATGCGATGAACAGGGACTGATGAACAGATAGCTCCTCCTCCGGTAGATGCATCCCTTGGACACTCCACCACCAGCGTGTCATCTCATTTTTAAATGGGCACCAGCTTTCTGACTGACTTGCATATCGCCCATGCTTTGGCCGTACCAATCAGCCCTTGCCTTTGGCCGTACCCATCGGCGACTATAAGATGGCGTGCCCCTCCATGGAGGCCTCCAAATTCAGATTTCAAATTTCATCAAAATTCACACTTCTACGTTTCAAAAAATTCTAAAAACAATGGATATGCACGAAGGCATAACACACATGTGTGTAAATATTCAGCGTAAAATACGTTGAAACGAGGGTTGTGAAAAAAAAGGCTTTTTAACACATGATACTATTCATCATCCCAGGCCATGAATTTGTCCTTTTTGTATGTGATACTATTTTGAAAAATTTACACACATACACATAACATCCTTGTTTATTTGAACAATTTTGTTCTGGTTTTAGTTTGATTATTTTTTTTCAAAACATTCGAGCGCTAGTGAGCTCGGTCACCAAAACGATGTACTCGCCCATCCACCCCCTAGCTTCATCTACATCATGGCAAACCCACCCAATTCTAACTTTAACTTTGGCGACAAAACAAATCGAGGTGGAAGTGTTAGGCATGGTCACAAACAAAACCCTACCACTGCACATTCGACATGTATGATGGCACAGGGTCTGTAAATGTATACTACTGGTAATTTTATAATCAGGCAACCTTGTTTGTGAATTACTTGTTTTCGTTACCAATTTCAGGACTCCAAGGATGCTTGGTTGTTCAAGTTAGCATATTTTCCAATTAACTTGATCTGAAGTTCTTCACTCCATCAATACAAAGTTCCTGTTCTGTGATATAGACCACGGTGTAAATCAAAAGTTGCTTCACATCGCACTTGGCGCTAGCCAAGACGATATCATGTAATTAAAATTCCGCATGCTTACGAGCCAATATGATTTATATGTACTTAATACATATATTGACATATAGTTACGAGCCAACACCCGTTCTTTCAATTAAAGGAAAGTAATAACAGATCAAATATGGTTTCTTATATATTAATAATTCTATAGACGACAAATTCATTTGGTGTTATTTGATTTTAGTCATATAAATCATATTTATATTTTTAGCTAACGCGCATCAGATTTGAGTGAGGGGCACCGCCGAAGGCAAACATGCCAGGAACCCTAACCCTAACCAGTGTTCTGATCCGCAAGGGCTCTGACGATGGTGGCTTCCCTCCGCACGGCGGCGACGAGGGTCCTCCGTCCGGCAGGTCTTCGCTGCCTCGTCCACACCCAACCACAGGGAAGAACGTCTATCATTGACGGCGGCGGCCGTGGACGTCGTAGCCCTCGTTGGAGGCGTTGAGGGTCCTCCTGGATCGGATGATGGTGACGTCTTCGTCGTCACCCCTCATGGGGGCGTCATCTTTGGAGACATTCATCGGTTGAACGGACATGTGGACAGCTTGGTGGCGTCGATATGGCAGATAGGCCTGGCAAAGTCGATGCGTCAGTATCTGATATGAGGATGGATCGATGGATGAAGGAGGTGATGGCTATTAAAGTGTGCGCATGTGGTGACCACTGAAAGTGCGCCGGACCGGTGTGTAACCCAGTCCAGGTATATGGCTTGGATGGGGCATCCGACATTAGATGTTAGGTGTTGGTACGATGTCTGTTTGGTATTAGACTCGGACATTCGACATCCCTTCATCACGGGGATAGGAGTAGCGACAGGTGTTGCCAAGATGGTGGCTTCAGGCTTACTGATGTATTACCTTTATAAGGGTTTTTGAATAATTAATAAAATGGATGCATGCATCGCTCAGATGCAGAGGCCGGGGGTACATCCTCCTTTTGAAAAAAACATCAACATCGGATTGAAGTGTTGAACTCGCACGATCTATTACCATACTATCCTATATAGTAAAGTCCTCCGTGTTTGAACACGAAAGCACCAGGCATGCATGCTATATTAAAGTTTGTCATGCAGGGATCTATCCTTGTACAATCATCCAGTGAATTATGTAAAGCCCTTCGTGTTTGTACACGACCGCACATGGTATTTTAGTAAATTCCTTCGTGTTTGAACACGACGAAATACCAGGCATGATATATTAAGGGCGCGTTTGGTTGCCCACAAAATCGCAACCAGGCCCAGTTGGGCCACGAAATGTGCGTTTGGTTATGAACGCAATGGGCTGGCTCGCATCCGCACAAAGCTTAAATCAGCCCTCAGCCTGGCTCCATAGATAACAGAGGCCAGACAAGTATCTGAAGAAGAAGAAGAGCAAGAGCAGCAATAGAAGAAGAGGAAGGAGCAGTAGCAACAACAGAGGAAGAGGAAGAACTACCAGTAGCATCTAGTTAGCAGCGACGATGAACTTTCCCCTATTCAGCCATATGTCACTTAATAATCTATACTACCATTTGGCAGTAGTTAGGATGAAGTATCATTTATTTTTTTAGCTAGGAGTGAAACTATTCAGATCGTGTATGGTCGCCCAGTGAACTATGTAAAGTCATTCATGTTTGTACACGAACGCATCAGGTATGTTGAATTAAAGTTCATTAAGTAGGCTCGTCTCTGGTGGTCTTAGGGCCATGGCGGCACGGTGGATCCCGACCCTTGCCGATGGGAGGTCTCTGTTTTTAGTTGTTTCTTTAAGTTTGGTTAGGGTTTGTGTCTTGTTCAGGAAGACGAGACGGCGGCGGCTTCCTAAATAAGGAATAAGGTCTTCCCCGCCTAGCCCACGTTCCAGTGGTGTATCTAGCATCGTCGATGGGCGTGTGGAGGTGTGTCTCCGGCGGATCTGTCGTTGGTGGATTTGCTCAGATTTGGTCATAGTTCATCTACCTTTGTGTTTCTTCCGATCTACGCCACTCTTCATCGGCGACGATTGTTGTTCTGCTGCACTGGTCCTATGGGGCCTTAGCACGACGACTGTCTACTACAACATGTTTTGCCCGACTCCAGCGAGCTAGGGCCGATGACGGCGGCGCGTCTTCGGCTCGCTTCACTGCTTGTAGTCGTTGCTAGGTGGTCTACGAACCTAGATGTAATTTTTATTATTTCTGGTGCCGTTGTATTATCACGATTGAAGATGAATAGATTGGAAGTTTTCTCGCAAAAAAAAGTTCATTAAGTAGGGGTCTATCTTTGTGCAATTGACCGGTGCTTCTAGTAAAGTCCTTCGTGTTTGAACACGAAGCACCAGCCACGCTATATTAAAGTCTATCATGCGGGGATCTATCCTTTTGCAATCGCCCAGTGAATTATGTAAAGTCCTTCATGTTTATATGCGAACGTACCGGGTATGCTGGATTAAAGTTCAATAAGTGGGGTCCTATCTTTGTGCAATCGCCCGGTGCTTTCGGTAAAGTCCTTTGTGTTTGAACACGAAAGCACCGGGCATGCTATATCAAAGTTTGTCATGTGGGGATCTATATTTATGCAATCGCCCAGTGAACTACGTAAAGTCCTTCGTGTTTGAAACGAAAGCACGGGGTATGCTATATTAAAGTTTGTCATGCGGGGATCTATCCTTGTGCAATCGGCCCAGTGAATTATGTAAAGTCCTTCATGTTTGTACACGAATGCACCAGGTATGCTGATTAAAGTTCATTAAGTGGGGTTCTATCTTTGTGCAATCGCCCGTCGCTTTCAGTAAAGTCCTTTGTGTTTGAGCACGAAAGCACCGGGCATGCTATATTAAAGTTTGTCGTGCGGAGATCTATGCTTATGCAATTGCCCAGTGAATTATGTAAAGTCCTTCATGTTTGTACACGAGTGCACCAGGTATGCTAATTAAAGTTCATTAAGTGGGGTTCTATTTTTTTGCAATCGCTCGGTGCTTTCAGTAAAGTCATTTGTGTTTGAACATGAAAGCACGAGGCATGCTATATTAAAGTTAGTCATGCGGGGATCTATCCTTATGCAATCGCCCAGTGAATTATGTAAAGTCCTTCGTGTTTGAAACGAAAGCACGGGGCATGCTATATTAAAGTTTGTCATGCGGCGATCTATCCTTATGCAATTGCCCAATGAATTATGTAAAGTCCTACATGTTTGTACACGAACGCAATGGGCATGTTGGATTAAAGTTCATTAAGTGGGGTCTATCTTTGTGCAATCGCCCGTTTCAGTAAAGTCCTTCGTGTTTGAACACGAAAGCACTGGGCATGCTATATTAAAGTTTGTCATGCGGGGATATATCCTTGTGCAATTGCACAGTGAATTATGTAAAGTATGTTGGAGTAAAGTTCATAGTGGGGGTCTATCTTTGTGCAATTGCCTGTTTCAGTGAAGTCCTTCGTGTTTGAACACGAAAGCACCGGGCATGCTATATTAAAGTTTGTCATGCGGGGATCTATCCATTTGCAATCGCCCAGTGAATTATGTAAAGTCCTTCGTGTTTGAAACGAAAGCACGAGGCATGCTATATTAAAGTTTGTCATGCGGGGATCTATACTTGTGTAACCGTGCAGTGAACTATGTAAAGTATGTTGGATTAAAGTTTATTAAGTGGGGGTCTATCTTTGTGCAATTGCCCGTTTCAATAATGTCCTTCATATTTGAACACGAATGCACCGGGCATGCTATATTAAAGTTTGTCATGCGAGGATCTATCCTTGTGCAATCACACAGTGAATTATGTAAAGTATGTTGGATTAAAGTTCATTAAGTGGGGGTCTATCTTTGTGCAATCGCCCGTTTCAGTAAAATCCTTCGTGTTTGAACACGAAAGCACCGGGCATGCTATATTAAAGTTTGTCATGCGGGGATCTATCCTTATGTATATTATGTGATTCAGTTTGCACAAACAGTTTCTATGGCAAATGAATATTTTTTGGTAAAATAAATAAAATGTTAGTGACATCATGATATGAACAACAACAAGCATAAGTAGATTTTTTGCAGAAAGGAACATCAAAGGTTCAATTTGAGTTGCACTTGTACTGAAATAAGTACCACAACTAACTTTACACATCCGGATAACATTTCCGAGTTTACATATTCACTACTGGGCCACAACATAAACCTAATTTTCGACAACAAAAGAAAGCCAACAACACCAATTTTATCTTTCAAAACAGCACAACAAAAGAAAGCCTACAACATCTTTCGTAACACCAATTTCATCTTCCGACAACAAAATGAACATTCTTATCGAGCACGAAATTCACTCATGGCCTGCAAGGCCACACTTTGTACACCTTGGGACTTTCCTTTGTGTCTTTGGTACATCTCCCTTTGAGGGGTATTAGGATGCGATGTGGCCCTTACCTCTGCAAATAGAACAAACCTTTGATCTTGGCTTGCTGGCATTATCATAACCTAGCTTTTCTCTTATGTTCATTGGCCTGCTTCGATCCCTCTTGCGCGGTACTACATTCATTGAGCTTGATAGAATAGTTGCTCCTGGTATGACAGGCATATCTTGGTCATGCAGCTCAGTTGTGGCCTGATCTTGTAACCCAAGCCACCATGCAACCATCAGCCGCCGATAAGTTTCCTTTAACAATTTCTACACATACGATTTCATGAGTCAAAGACCCTACATATTTCAGAGTTGTTAACAATAATGCAAAGAAAAATTATTCTAGAAAATATTGTCAGAATGTGCATATCACTCTGATGTGGGTTCAGATTAGTACTTGCTTTGCACACAACAAAGAAAAATTGCTCCAAATAATATCAATTTTCTCCAAAGAATAAACCTTTTAGCAGAAATTACTGATCTCTCTGAAAATTGTATTGCTTTACATGTCAATTATGAAAATTAGTAACCGACAAATGCCTAGTTGAATGATTCCTGCGCACAATTAGAAATTTGAATAATGTACTGTTTGCCATCCTCGACAACCCCATACTGTGTACAATTACTGTTTATGATCACCGATAAGTGACATATTTTGTAACATCATGGGCACATGCTATACAAATTCGTCTGTTGCTGCCAGTGGTCTTGAAATCTATCCAACTACTCCGCAATGACAACAATCTACTCCAAAGAATCAAACTTTTGACAGCAATAACTGATCAATATATCAAATTTCCTTGCTGTGGATGTCGATGTCCATGGTAAATTTCAATTGACAGTGCTGAATTCCTCCACAATTGATGTTTACTGTACAAGTCAATGCCCATTATAATTTCCAACTGAGAAAGCTTATAAAATACGGGTCCAGACTACTATTTTACTCAAAGCACACGCCCAGTTCAATCATTTTACAGACAACTAGGTGTGCGACAGAGAGATAGTACCTTCCCAGCCACAGAGTTGGAAGGCCAGAAGTCTGGCATGGCCTCTGGAACTTCAGCCAAAGAATAGGTTGTAGAAGTCATAAGCATCGGCCAAAGAATCAAATTCCTGGCTGATCTCTGGCTTGACGACGAACTCTGACTTCTTATCTGCGTAATTTCTCACGGCCTTTTCCAAAGCACTTCTCCTTCTCGATAATGTGGCACGGCTGTCATGAATTTTGCCAAGTCGGACCCTACGTATATTGGAGATGTCAGCCGCAAAAGAAATGAAAACAAATATGACAAGTACAATCAGAATATGCCCATTCTGATGACTTGGGATCATAAGTGTTTGATTTGCATTGTAAAAAACACAATGATGAATTTAGAAAAATGAGGTTGGGTATCCTCATGTGTACATGTCAAATATAGTTATTGAATCCAAGTGCTCCAAAAGATTTAACCGTGTAGCATCAAAAGTTTCATCTCTCTTAAATATGTGCTACTGTACATGCCAATGCCCAACCCAATTTTTTCAGCACTATGGACCAAAAAGGACAGCAAAAAACTGTCTATATAAATTACTGTAACCACATGCCCAGTTGCATGATTCTTTGACACATGGATGAGAAATTTGGGCAAGTGTGCTGTCTCTGATAACTGATACTAAAATGGATGACTTGTGACGTCATCCCACTACTTTGCAAATAGCCTATATCTGCTCCAATAGATGAACTTTTGACAGCAATCAACTGAACACGATCAATCTATTATTAATGTATATGTCAATGCCCATGATGAAGTCCGAACTTTTGACAAGCTTGCCTACTTCCCCTCTTCAGCTATATTTGACATGTTCTTCCACAGGCCTAGATGTTAACATTCATCAATAAAAAAACTAGAAACTAGAAACTGAAGATTCAACATGCTAGTACCTTTGAGTCCACGGAACTGGAGTGGGATGCAATTCAGGCGAGGTCTCTTTGTTGTCGTCAATATATGGGACGTTGGAGAAATCTGGCATGGCATGAGGAGGAGGAGTTCCTGAATCTGTGGCACCATATTTCTCTCCATCTTGGCTTGATGAAGGAGAATGGTTCTGGAAATTAGGATGGATGCGCTCTTCGTGCTCCTCCTCCTCCTCCTCCTCCCCCTCTAGCAATCCCAGATCTGGGACGCCCTCTGTTGCAACCGGATGGGAACAGAATCTGCCACAGGCAATGGCAAGATGAAGATTTTTGCCGGAGAAAACGCAAGAACGAAAAAGAGGATCCACAAGACGAGGAGATACCTGAAGAGGAGATCCGTGAATGAATCCGCACTGAGATTCATCGTTGAATCGTGAAGCAACCTAGGGATCCAGGCGCGTGGATGTGGAGGGCATGGTTCCTCCGCTCGATGCAGCCGCGTCTGCCTGATTCGAATTGTGGATGGGGATGGTCGGGGGAGCCTGGTCACGGGGTAGTGGACCGGGGGTAGGCGAGTACAGGCTACGCATCGAGCGTAAGTAGGATGCCAGATATGATAGGACCTGTATTCGCTCCGTATGCGCTGAGAAAAATTGAAATAGGCAAGATCGGGTGGGTCCATGTGGGGCCTGCGGCGCTGATCCACAAGACGAGGGGACGGCGTTGATACGAGTTGCGCGTCTAACCAGTTAGGAATAGCCATATTTGCTCGCGGGAGGGAAGGGAGGTGCCGCATACCCAAATCAAAGTTTTCACGGGAGATCCACTTGGTTGGTAAGTTGAACCAAAGGTGTTTAAGCCTTGGCGCTGCTCCTTGTGGAAACATAGATGGCACGACACCAATACAACGGAAGCGGCACTCTGTCGCACATGGGAATAATGCACCAGAGGAAAGAACGGGCGCTTCCACCTCATGTGCTGCGGATCTCAAGGACATAGAATAATTCCGTATCTGAAGATAAACAAGAGCAGGCAGAGTCCCGAGAAGTTGGATGACCTCCGATCCCACTTCAAACACCGTTATATCTAAATAGGAGAGTAGAGGAAGCGATGAAGGATTGATCCATGACGGCAATGTCTTAAACCAACTTACATTTGACCGGAAAGCCAATCTACGGAGTTGTGGAGGAGGCACCCAATCTTCGCTCAGGAAATTGATGAGTCCATCATTGACATATACATCTAGAGTGTCCAGTTTATATATATTACTAATGGATTCTTCCAAAGCTTTACCCAGGCTCTCATCAAAATCATCACAGTCAAGCCTGAGCATCCTGAGCTTGGTCAGATGTCCCATTTCTTTCACAAAATCAAGGTCCACGTCAGATAACCCCAGGTGGCAGCTTCATATTATAGTTAACATACATGCACATTAGACATCTTAGCTGAACAACACTCGATGGCGGTACTTCTATATCAATACCTCTTAAGTCCAAGGTAAGCAAAAACTGCAGCTTCCCTATTTCCATGGGAAGGTCCTTAACATGAGTATCCTTGAGCCCCAAGTGCCTCAAATGCAACAGATTCTGCACATACCCAACATCTGAGACATTTTTACAGCCTTCTAAATCCAACACGCGCAGAACTTGAAAACTAGAAATATCCAACACTTTCCCAGCAAAATCACCTGTGAAAATAGTAAGAGATCCCATATGCTCCATCCTAGTGGTATCCACATCTATCCTGCTACTTTGGATGGACAACCTGCGAACCTTGCTTTCCGAGCTAGGCATTTTTCTTCTGGTGCCATCCAATATTGTGACAAAGTTTTCTTCACTTGACAATGAGCATAGAAGGTGAAGCACCATGTCATGTACACAGCAAGCTTGTATCTTTCCTTCCTTATCAATGCCTGGATCATACTTATATTGACTAGCTCATTGAAGTATCTGTTACCGAGCTCATATAAGCTAGTTTCTTGTTTATCACTGTAAACAAGACCTTCGGATATCTATCTCCAAATTAGTCAACTTCTCCTAATATCATTATCTTCTTGGAAGATGCTAAGATATAATAGACAAGGTTTCAGATATGAAGGTAGATCATAGTAGCTGAATAATAGAAACTGGACGGAGTTATCTTTAAAGTGGATTTTGAGAAAGCATACGATAAGGTCAAATGGCCCTTCTAACAACAGGCCTTGGAATGAAGGGGTTCGATGACACCTGTAGGGAACAGGGGGACTCCTTTATTCAAAAAGGCAGTGTTGGAATCAAAGTGAATGGTGACGTAGGTCATCATTCCAGACACATAAGGGCTTAGGACAGGGTGACCCGATGTCTCCTATTGTGTTGAACATAGTAGCAGATATGTTGGCAGTTCTTATCAGTCGGGCTAAGGAGAATGGCCAAGTAGGCGGACTAGATCCGCATCTTGTCGATGGGGGAATATTCATACTATAATACGCTGATGATACCATTATCTTCATGGAACATGATCTCTCAAAGGCTAGAATGTGAAGCTAATTCTTTGCCTTTTTGAACAATTCTGGGAACTGAAAATTAATTTTAACAAAAGTGAATTGTTCTGTTTTGTGAGGGCCAAAGAGGAACAAGATGCGTATAGACAATTGTTTGGATGTGAATTGAGATCCTTACCGTTCACGTGCATAGGGATACCAATTCGGAAATTATCGAATAGGGAGTGGAAATGCCTTGAAGAGCGATTTGAGAAAAAAACTAAACCATCGGAATGGCAAACTTATGTCATATGGGGGCCGGCTAGTGAGGGTAAACTCAGTTCTAACTAGTATGCCTATGTTCGTACTATCTTTTTTGAAGTACTAGTAGGGGTACGCAAAAGATTAGATTTCTATCGATCTCGTTTTTTCTGACAAATTGATGATGTGAAAACGAAATATAGATTAACCAGATGTGATATAATCTGCAGACCCAAGGACCAAGGTGGGTTAGGGATTGAGAACTTAGAGGTTAAAAATAGATGCCTATTTAGCAAATGGCTATTTAGGTTGTTTGTTGACACCGAGGGTACGTCGGTACAAATTTTGCGTAATAAGTACCTACAATGTAAGACATTGGCCCAAGTTACCGTAAGACCTAATGAATTGCCTTGAGGACGAAAGAAACCTTTTTTCAGAGGGTCAAGTTTAACATTGGGAATGGCATCGGTACTAGATTCTGGGAAGATACATGGCTACGGGAGACGCCTTTAGCATTACAATATCCCACACTCCATAATATTGTACAACGTAAAGAGGCTTATGTCGCTACAGTATTACAGTCGGTTCCACTGAACATTCAGTTCAGGGGGGCTTTAGTGGTGGAACGTTGGCACTCTTGGTTACAGCTGGTGGGTAGGCTGATTGACGTTCAACTATCGAACCAGCCAGATGCCATCCACTGGAAATTATTTAGGAATGGTAGTTTCACGGTGAAATGTATGTACTTGGCTTTAATTAACTCTAAGCCAATAACGAGATCCCTTCACATTTGGAAGGTGAGAGTTCCGCTAAGAATCAAAATCTTCATGTGCTTTGTCCACAAACAAGTGATTTTAACCAAGGATCACTTGGTAAAAAGAAGATGAGTGGGTAGTTCACGATGTTCTTTTTGTGACCAGAATGAGACAATAAAACACCTCTTTCTCGATTGTCCCCTCACTAAACTACTCTGGCACACAATACATTGCCTTTAACCTTAGTCCTCCAATTAGTATAGACACGTTATTTGGGACGTGGCTAACCAGAGTGGAATCATATATTGCGGGACATATTCGGATAGGGATATTCATATTACTTTGGGCTATACGGAAGTGCAGAAATGATATTATCTTTAACAGGAAAAAAATTATCAACTTTTTGCAGGTTATACACCAAGCCACTGTTTGGATCCATACATGGTCGTTACTCATGCATGCAGACTGCGGGGTGCTTTTGGATATTGGGTGCAATCGGTGGTGTCACACCCTAGCTAGTTCATGCATTAGAGTGTTGCATCATGTCTATCCTTTCATCAGAAACTTGAAATGGGGATGCCAGAACCCCCAGCCCCCTCTGAAACAACTAGGGTTTACTAAAAATAATTTCAATGAACCTGAAATGCCCTTCTAAAATGTCCATCATTTTTGTCCTGGTTCAGAACCTCTGCCAAAAGTGATGCACAGTTTTCTAGGTCATCCTAAGGTCTTTGAGTTAATTCATAATTATTTGAATTTGGGCATTTTAAATTTATAAAATATTTCAAATGCTCAAATATTCCTAAACTGAAATGTTTCATGTTGGAAATATTCCAACTTTGGACCAGGAGCAGTCTGGTGATTTTAGGAGTTGCCTAGGTATTTTTAATAATTCAACAAAGTTGCAGAAAAATAGAAAAAGGAAAAAACAGAAAGGAAGGACTTACCTGGCGCCTGCAACCCGGCCCACCTGCCGGCCCAGCCCAGCGCCGCGCCAGCGAGATGCTTTCCCGGCCAGGCAGGCAGGCAAGGTGCTCGACGGCGAGCACCGCATGGGTGCCACGCACCTGCTCGCCGCCTCGCCGCTCCACTCACCCGGCTAACGACGTGGATCGACCCCTCTCTCTCCCCCGAACCCCCCAGACGCCCCCTCTCCTCTCCAGCTCCTCCCCCTCGCGCTCCCCAGCCATGGCCGACGCCACCGCCACCGCTCCATTGTCGTAGCTGCGCTCCCCGCCGCCCGTGCTCCGTCTTGTGGTGTCCAAGAGCTCCGCCGCCGTCCACTTCGTCGAGCTAACCGAGCCCCGCGTGCTCGTGAGGCCCGAGTCCACCGCACCGACCTCGCCCGAGTTCGCCGTCGCCGGAGATCCCCTTCAACGCCGTCGCCGCATCAGCTCGTCCCCGACCCCGCCGGTGGCCACTACGGGTGCTCTGTGAGCCTAGCTACCCCTCCTACCCTTCCTCCCTCGCCCCCGAGCTGTGTAGCCACCGCACGAAGATCACCCGCACGCACCGCCGCGGATCTCATCGCCGACGTGCTCCCGGCCATCCTCCGGCCAACTCACGGTGTCCAACGCACTCACCACGTTGCGTTGAGTCCAACCGTGCACTCCCCGCACCTCACCGCACACCCTAGCCCCGAGTTCGCCTTCACCCGAACTCCGGTGACCGCCTAGGTCGTCGCCGGCGCCAACTCCGGCCACCCCGACCCCAACTGACTCCACCAAGAGCCGCGGCTCGTCCTCAGCTCCACCCCGATGCCCTCCGCGACCCATTTGGTGGCCGGAACGGCCAAAACCACTTCCGCCGCCGCGTCGGGCTCGCCGGCGGCTAAACGCCGGTGCAGCCGTTTTGACTTTGACCACGGGTGGGCCCTGGTTGACTCTGTTGAGTCAATGACAGGTGGGGCCCCCTTCTGCTAATTATCCAGATTAGTTTAAACTAAGTTAAATTAGTTAATTATCCACTGACACCCTGGACCGGGTCTGTTGACTTGCTGAGGTCAGCATGACCTCATGCTGACGCAGTAAACCTTTTCTGAAATTAAAATAAATCTAAAATGATTTATAAATTCTAGAAATTGTTGCAAACTTCAAAAATTCATATAAATTCAACCGTAGCTCCAAATCAAACAAATTATATATGAAAAATGATTAGAAAAATCCAATCTATCCATCTGTACTAGTTTCATGCATGTTTAAACAAGCTAACTTGAGGTTTAGTGCAGAACAAGATAAAACACTTTAAAGGGCCATTTATGAGTTTGAAATTTGAATCTTTGGTTCAAATTGATTCAAACCCATCTGGTTTTAGTTGCATTAGCCCAACACACTCATATTGCCATGTTTCATGCATGCATCATATTGTCGCACATTGTTTGGTGATGGTTGTGTATCGGTGTTCTTTGCGGCAGGTTCTGCCTCCCAGGAGTACCGTGATTACCCTAGCGAAGAACCGTATCCGTGCATCGATCCATCAGGCGAGCAACCAACCATTTGATCATATCGATACAATCCCATGTTCTCGCTCTTGCTCTCTTTTACTGCATTAAGACAACGCGTTTCAAACTGCTGTGTGCTACGGTAGTTGAACCCATTTCCTCTGCATGACCTGTCATTGCCACAGTAATTAGATGAAACCCACTAGCATGTGTAGGAATTGATTGAGCCATATGTATGTGTTGTTCCTACCTTGCTATGCCTGCTATGCTTAGAGTCGTGTCAGGTCTGGTTCATCTGGGTGATGGGCTAGAGTGAAATGATCATGTCGGTAATGAGAGTGATGTGGTGAACACGATTTGGTAAAGGTATCGATGAGAGGCCATGTAGGAGTACATGGTGGGTTGTTTCATTGAAGCCGACCTTAAGAACTGATATCTGTATGCGTGATTTAAGATTCAGCTACTACCATGCATTGGGCCCTGAAATATGACCCCGCTCGACTTCTTATTAACCCTAGTCCTCTGTCCAGGAGTTGCAAGTAGTTTCTGGTGTTTGTAGCTTACTGGAGACCGTGGACAGCGCTGACCCGCGGGGTGGGCTGTGATGCGGTAGGTATGTGGCACGGTGTACCGAATACCCGTTAGGTATCTCGGGAACCCTGTACACATCGTTCGGGGCCGTATGGGAAACCTCGGCCGGACTCCCTGCGGATGGAACCTGGATAGGCGATAAACCTGGACTAGAGACTTAGGTGTTTAGGTAGGTCGTGGTCTACACCCACGTTGGCTTCCGCTTGAAGTCTGCCGAGCACATGTCGTGTGCAGACGCTAAGTGGTGGAAACATGTATGAAGAAGTACACCCCCTGCAGGGTTAACATGATCTATTCGAATAGCCGCGTCCGCGGTAAAGGACTACTTGGTTGCTTATACAGTTCATAGACAAGTGAATGGATACTACTAAAAATATCAAGACAAGCGTGAGTGCCGAGGATGGCTCTTCCGTAGGATGACGGAGGTGGATCCTCGGTGGTGTATTGAAGTGGTGAGTAGTGGACTCGTGTGCGCAAAACCATTTCAAGTTGGAGTCTCGTGGGATAGCTTAGCCAAGAGTCAAAGCTGGCTTGCTGCAATAACTCCACCAACCCTTCTTGATAATGTGCATGTATGTAGGATCTGATGTAAGTCTTGTTGGGTACCTTTGTACTCATGTTGCTATAATTTACATTTTACAGAAGACGCTGCAACCCCTTCTGATGGGTTCTTCGTAGACGTTGACATCGACGAGTAGACTAAGGCCCAGGTGGTAATCCTGAGCTTGTGAAGGTCCACGTAGTATAGCTAGGCTTTCCAAGCCTCTTTTATTTTACTAGTTGTCTGTACTTAGACAAGTTACTTCCGCTGCTGGTTTGTATGACTGTATGACTTGAATGTGGGTCGTGTGACCCGTACTTGTATGTATGTTATGTATGGCTCTCTGAGCCTTTAAATAAAGTACTTGTGTTGTAGAGTCATGTTGTGATGCCTTGTTGTATTTTCACATATCGAGCATATTGTGTGTATGATTGAAATGCTTGGTATGTGTGGGATCTGACTATCTAGTTGTTTATCTTTAGTAGCCTCTCTTACCGGGAAATGGCTCCTAGTGTTTCCATTGAGCCATGGTAGCTTGCTACTGCTCCGGAACACTTAGGCTGGCCGGCATGTGTCCTTCTTCGTTCCTGTGTCTGTCCCTTCGGGGAAATGTCACGCATTGAGTACCGGAGCCCTGTTAGCCCGCTACAGCCCGGTTTACCGGAGTCCTGCTAGCCCAGTGCTACAGCCCGGACCCACTTGCTGATGACCGACACGTTCGATGCTGGGTCATGGATACATGTCCCTGTAAGTCTGTGCCACTTTGGGTTTACGATTAGTCATGTCAGCCCGGGCTCCTTATCATATGGATGCTAGCGACATCATCATATACGTGAGCCAAAAGGCGCAAACGGTCCCGGGCAAAGGTAAGGCGACACCCGTGGGAATACCGTGCGTGAGGCCGCAAAGTGATATGAGGTGTTACAGGCTAGATCGATGTGACATTGAGTCGGGGTCCTGACAACGTTGGCATCAGAGCCGAACTGCCTGTAGGTTCTCCAAGCCAAACTAGTCGATGTTGAGTCTAGAAATGCTTTAGTTATATGTAGGGGAATTTATTGTGGGATGGTACGTAAGGCTCTTTTTACTTCTTTACCTCATGGCATTCTGATCTGAGTCAGTCCATTCTTCTACCGGGGATTAAGGATTAGGATCTTCTCTCTCTATCAGGTTCACGTGTTACTAATCAGTAGTACCTTATAGGTTTGATGACTACAAGCCTAGTTCAGTTCTACTACCTTGTTATGCTGATAAGTTGGACCCAGAACCTTGATATGATATTGTTGAGTGTCTATGCAATTTTTTGATAAATGTCTCAAACCCTTCTTGAGCATTTACAGTCGTTATGCTGTCGAAATTTTGCTAGAAATTCTAATGCCTTTGCATTATGGTTGTGCTTTCAGATGGCCACTTGCGACCAAAATCAAGTGGTTCGCCTGACCCGATGCATTGGTGTGACCGGTCATACGGCCATGTTAGTCTGAGTGATGATCGAGACGGGTTACCATTGGTATCCCGAATACACGGTCGAAGAGCAGTTTCGAGATTTTAACTAAAGCCAGTATCTTTGCACCGTCCGGATATTTCCCTCTTATCCTGGTTCTACCGAGGCTCTTCACTGCTCGTATGGGCTCGGTGTTACTATTGAGATGGCCGTGCAAGATGCGGCTTATTCTATGATGACCATCATGCGAGTCAGGACTGGCCTGCTTCGCAACACCGACTTCCGGTATATGCCGGCTTCACTTCCTGGAGCGCACGGTTATCTCCGGGCTATCTATGCTGACTCCAGTCAGGAGGACTCACTAACTCGCACCACTGCTGAGTTGCTCGAGGATAAGGACCGAGAGAATCGGGCCTTGAGAATGGAGCTTTTCAACACCCGCACCGATCATTGGGCCACCTTGACTCGGTTTGCACCGGCTGTGCAAGCTGGATGCATGGAGATGAGAGATCTGTATCCTGTTATGTCTGCTCTGCCGGACATGATGGATTGGCGTGATGTGGGAGGCATCACCCCACCTCGTGGTCCTCGCAGGCCACCGTTTGTTGGTCCAAGACCTACCCTAGCCCTTTTGGTCCACAGGCTCCTCAGGACCGTTTGTTTCCGGATGCTCATGTTGAACTTCCAGGCTATGGAGGAGACTTCTATGAGAACTACTACGGAGATGACTGAGATAGTAGTAGTTCCACTAGGTATTGTAATAGTTGTATTTCCACCGTCCTGCGTGACTTGTGGAATATGACTTAGCGTGTAGTAATTCCAGGGGTGTAGGAAAAATAATGTATAGGAGCTTGGGATGCCTCCGATGATATGTAATCCTCCTCTCACCGTAGTAGTACTTGTTGGTCTTGTACTAAACCTCGTATGGTGTGTATGACGATGGAATAAAAGAAGTAGTTTCTGTATCTACCATGTCATACAGATGATCATCTTGCATTCTGAGTTGTCCATTACATTCTACATTCTATGTCGGAATCTTGTCATTTTGGACTAAACCATTGTCTTGTTTCTCCTAGGATGGTCAACACGCGCAATAACCCTGCTCCCCAAGAGCAGGCCGAAGGCAGTGGAGTTGGGGATACAAATCTGCCTCACCCTCCCTCTTTGGCAGAAGTTATGCTAGAGGCTGAGAGAAACAAGCGGGAGACCAACCATTTGTTGGAGCGTATTGAACAGAACACAGCACACCATCAGAGGACTAACTTGGTGTCACTCAGTGATTTCATCAAGTTACATCCACCCACCTTCCACCACTCCGTCGAGCCTCTCGACGCCGATGACTGGCTTCGCAGTATTAATCACAAAATGCGTTCTGCACTCGTAGCTGAGGCTGATAGGGTCACCTTTGCTGCATATCATCTTGAAGGCCCCGCCAGTCTCTGGTGGGAGAATTATGAAGCTATGCGCCCAGCGGGCCACGTCACTACTTGGGCTGAATTCAGTGAGGCTTTCCGTGAACATCACATTCCGGAGGGTCTCATGGACCGTAAACGTGAGGAGTTCTGTAGTTTCACTCAAGGTCGACTCTCTGTTGACGCTTACAGCAGGGAGTTTGGTAACCTTGCCCGTTATGCAATGGAGGAAGTTTCTACTGATGCCAAGAAGTAGGCAAGGTTCCGTAAGGGACTTAGTCCTGAGCTTCGCCGCGACCTCCGTCTGCATGAGTGCACATCTTTTCAGAAGCTTGTTAACAAGGCCATCAGTGCTGAGACTGGTCAGACTGATTATGAAGCAACACGCAAGCATGGCCGTGACTTGGGTTCCTTATCCGGTGCTGGTCCTCAGAAGCGCCGCGTGTGGGTGCCTAACACTGCCCTGCCACCCAGGTTTACACCGAGGCCATCCTATCAGGCGCCTCGCCCAGCTCAGCAATATGCACCAGCCAAGCCCTATGGTGGTCCAACCAACAATGCTCCTCCACGTACCAGTTCCGTGACGTGCTTCAAGTGTGGGGAATCAGGCCACTATATGCGCGAGTGTCCCCAAACCAACCCCAACCAGACAGCAAAAACTGTTGGCCGCGGCAAGCCGACAGGGAAAGTGTTCTACGCCAAGCCGGCCACCACTGCCCGTGGCCATGTTAATTGTGTTTCTGCGGAAGAGGCTCAAGAAGATCCCAACGTCGTTCTCGGTATGCTCCTTGTTAATTGCCACCCGGCATCTGTTCTTTTCGATACAGGAGCATCTCATTCATTTATATCCGAGAGCTATGCTCGTCTGCATAACACCACATTCTGTGAGATGCCCACCTCTATGGTAATTCAAACTCCGGGATCCAAATGGCAAACCTCTAGAGTAAGCCATGGAAATGAAATTCAAGTCGACAAAATTGTTTTTCTCGCATCTTTGATAGCCCTCAAATCTTCGGATATTAATATCATCTTGGGTATGGACTGGATGTCAGCCCATCATGCCAAAATTGATTGCTTCTCTAGGACTGTTCAACTCACCCATCCTTCGGGGAAGATAGTCAATGTCTTGACCCGAATAGCCAAGCGACAGTTATATTCTCTTAACGCCAGCCCTTTGCCAGACCTTGAGGACGTTCCGGTAGTCCGTGACTTTCCGGATGTCTTCCCAGAGGAATTGCCAGGTGTTCCACCTGACAGAGATGTCGAATTCGTGATAGATCTCATTCCAGGAACTGTCCCGATTTCCAGAAGACCCTACAAGATGGCACCTTTTGAACTAGCCGAGCTTAAGAAACAACTCGATGAGTCCTTGAAAAAGGGTTTCATCCGACCTAGTTCATCTCCTTGGGCTTGCCCCGTCCTCTTCGTCAAGAAGAAGGATGGTACGGACCGGATGGTTGTAGATTATCGACCTGTCAACTTGGTCACAATTAAGAACAAGTATCCGCTCCCCAGGATCAACGACCTGTATGATCAGCTCGCTGGATCCTCAGTCTTCTCTAAAATGGATTTGAGGTTGGGCTACCATCAAATCAAAATCAGAAACGGGGACATTCCGAAAACGGCCTTTGTTACTCGTTATAGCCAATACGAGTACACCGTCATGTCCTTCGGTTTAACCAACGCTCCAGCCACCTTCTCTCGGTTGATGAACTCAATCTTCATGGAGTATTTGGATAAATTCGTCGTGGTTTACCTCGATGATATACTTATCTACTCCAAGAACGAGGAAGAACATGCCGAACACCTAAGGCTAGTGCTGAAGAAACTTCGAGAGCATCGCCTTTATGCCAAATTTTCTAAATGTGAATTCTGGTTGTCAGAAGTGACCTATCTTGGACATGTAATTTCTGGTAAAGGCATTGCTGTTAACCCTGAGCGAGTTCAAGCCGTCCTTAATTGGACTCCACCTGAATCGGTCAAGCAAGTTCGGAGTTTCCTTGGCCTAGCGAGCTATTGCTGTCGCTTTGTCGAGAATTTCTCCAAAGTTGCCAAACCTCTAACTGAACTCCTCAAGAAAGATAAAAAGTTCGAGTGGACTCCACAATGTGAGCACAGTTTCCAGGAACTGAAAAGACGTTTAACCTCTGCTCCCGTACCGGTACCACCGGATTTTTCCAAGGATTTTGTTATCTACTGCGACGCCTTGCGACAAGGACTAGGCTGTATTCTCATGCAAGATCGACACGTAATTGCTTATGCTTCACGACAATTACACCCACATGAGGAAAACTACCCCACTCATGATCTAGAGCTTGCAGCTGTAGTCCATGCACTCAAAACATGGCGACATTACCTTCTCGGTAATCGTTGCGAAATCTACACCGATCACCAAAGTCTGAAGTATATATTCACCCAACCGGATTTAAATCTCAGGCAAAGACGTTGGGTCGAGTTGATCACAGATTTCGACTTAGGAATAACTTACACCCCAGGGAAAGCCAACATCATGGGTGATGCGCTAAGTCGTAAATCTTATTGTAACAACCTAATGTTACAACAAAGTCAACCGCTTCTCCATGAGGAATTTCGGAAGCTTAACCTTCACATTGTTCCTCAAGGATTTCTTTCCACCTTGGTGGCGAAACCTACTCTTACGGATCAAATCATTGCTGCCCAAAAGCGAGATAAGGGAATATCTAAGATCAAGGAGAACATTGCTAGCGGAGGTGAGAGATGTTTCTCCACAAATGATCATGGTGTTGTGTACTTTGAGAACCGTTTAGTGGTTCCCAAGAACCAGCATCTACGACAGTTGATCCTTAAGGAGGCTCATGAATCTCCTCTCACCATTCATCCCGGTAGTACCAAGATGTATCAGGACCTACGCCAGAGGTTCTGGTGGACTAGGATAAAGAGAGAAATTGCTCGGTATATTGCTAATTGCGACGTCTGCCGTCGTGTAAAAGCAGAGCATCAACGGCCTGCTGGCACCCTTCAACCCCTAGCTATTCCTGAATGGAAATGGGATAAAATTGGTATGGACTTCATTACCGGTTTTCCCAGGACCAAGAGAGGGAATAACGCTATCTTCGTCGTTATCGACCGTCTTTCCAAAGTGGCCCATTTCTTACCTGTTCGTGAGAGTATAACTGCTAGTCAGTTAGCAGACTTGTACATCTCCCGAATAGTGTCTCTCCATGGTGTTCCTTTGGAAATTAACTCGGATCGAGGAAGTCTTTTCACCTCTCGATTTTGGGAAAGTTTCCAAAATGCTATGGGAACCCGCCTTTCTTTTAGTACCGCTTTCCACCCTCAATCAAGTGGTCAAGTGGAACGCGTCAACCAGATTCTAGAAGACATGCTTCAAGCTTCTGTTATCTCATTCGGAATGGAGTGGGAGAAATGCCTTCCATTTGCCGAATTTGCTTATAACAACAGCTATCAATCCAGCTTGGGCAAAGCCCCTTTTGAAGTTCTCTATGGACGAAGGTGTCGAACGCCTCTTAACTGGTCAGAAACCGGGGAAAGACAATTCTTTGGCCCGGATATGATTCAGGAAGCAGAAGAGCAAGTTCGCATCGTTCGTGAAAAGTTGAAAACAGCCCAATCTCGTCAAAAGAGCCAATATGACCGAAAACATAAGGCTATGACTTTTGAGGTTGACGAGAAGGCTTACCTTCGGGTTACTCCTCTGAAGGGAACCCATCGCTTCGGTATCAAGGGCAAATTGGCTCCTCGTTACATTGGACCCTTTCGCATTCTCGCAAAACAAGGAGAAGTTGCCTACCAATTGGAACTACCTCCGCATCTCTCCAGAGTCCACGACGTCTTCCACGTTTCTCAACTCAGGCGTTGCTTCTCTGATCCTATCCGTGGAGTAGACCACGAAACGCTTGATCTCCAAGATAATCTCACGTATTGAGAGTACCCCATTCGTATCCTCGATCAAGCTGAGCGTACCACTCGATGTCATAATATCAAGTTTCTCAAGGTTCAATGGTCGCACCATTCTGAGAATGAAGCAACTTGGGAAAGGGAGGATCGTCTTCGACTCGAGTATCCCGCCTTCTTCCCGGAGGAACCCAAATCTCGGGTCGAGATTCTTTTGAGTGGGGGTGAGTTGTCACACCCTAGCTAGTTCATGCATTAGAATGTTGCATCATGTCTATCCTTTCATCAGAAACTTGAAATGGGGATGTCAGAACCCCCAGCCCCCTCTGAAACAACTAGGGTTTACTAAAAATAATTTCAATGAACCTGAAATGCCCTTCTAAAATGTCCATCATTTTTGTCCTGGTTGAGAACCTCTGCCAAAAGTGATGCACATTTTTCTAGGTCATCCTAAGGTCTTTGAGTTAATTCATAATTATTTGAATTTGGGCATTTTAAATTTATAAAATATTTCAAATGCTCAAATATTCCTAAATTGAAATGTTTCATGTTGGAAATATTCCAACTTTGGACCAGGAGCAGTTTGGTGATTTTAGGAGTTGTCTAGGTATTTTTAATAATTCAACAAAGTTGCAGAAAAATAGAAAAAGGAAAAAACAGAAAGGAAGGACTTACCTGGCGCCTGCAACCCGGCCCACCGGCCGGCCCAGCCCAGCGCCGCGCCAGCGAGCTGCTTGCCCGGCCAGGCAGGCAGGCAAGGTGCTCGACGGCGAGCACCGCATGGGTGCCACGCACCTGCTCGCCGCCTCGCCGCTCCACTCACCCGGCTAACGACGTGGATCGGCCCCTCTCTCTCCCCCGAACCCCCCAGACGCCCCCTCTCCTCTCCAGCTCCTCCCCCTCGCGCTCCCCAGCCATGGCCGACGCCACGGCCGCCGCTCCATCGTCGTAGCCACGCTCCCCGCCGCCCGTGCTCCGTCTCGTGGTGTCCAGGAGCTCCGCCGCCGTCCACTTCGTCGAGCTAACCGAGCCCCACGTGCTCGTGAGGCCCGAGTCCACCGCACCGACCTCGCCCGAGTTCGCCGTCGCCGGAGATCCCCTTCAACGCCGTCGCCGCATCAGCTCGTCCCCGACCCCGCCGGTGGCCTCTACGGGTGCTCTGTGAGCCTAGCTACCCCTCCTACCCTTCCTCTCTCGCCCCCGAGCCGTGTAGCCACCGCACGAAGATCACCCGCACGCACCGCCGCGGATCTCATCGCCGACGTGCTCCCGGCCATCCTCCGGCCAACTCACGGTGTCCAACGCACTCACCACGTTGCGTTGAGTCCAACCGTGCACTCCCCGCACCTCACCGCACACCCTAGCCCCGAGTTCGCCTTCACCCGAACTCCGGTGACCGCCTAGGTCATCGTCGGCGCCAACTCCGGCCACCCCGACCCCAACTGACTCCACCAAGAGCCGCGGCTCGTCCTCAGCTCCACCCCGATGCCCTCCGCGACCCATTTGGTGGCCGGAACGGCCAAAACCACTTCCGTCGCCGCGTCGGGCTCGCCGGCGGCTAAACGCCGGTGCAGCCGTTTTGACTTTGACCACGGGTGGGCCCTGGTTGACTCTGTTGAGTCAATGACAGGTGGGTCCCCCTTCTGCTAATTATCCAGATTAGTTTAAACTAAATTAAATTAGTTAATTATCCACTGACACCCTGGACCCACGCGTCAGGTTTGACCTGGACCGGGTCTGTTGACTTGCTGAGGTCAGCATGACCTCATGCTGACGCAGTAAACCTTTTCTGAAATTAAAATAAATCTGAAATGATTTATAAATTCCAGAAATTGTTGCAAACTTCAAAAATTCATATAAATTCAACCGTAGCTCCAAATCAAACAAATTATATATGAAAAATGATCAGAAAAATCCAATCTATCCATATGTACTAGTTTCATGCATGTTTAAACAAGCTAACTTGAGGTTTAGTGCAGAACAAGATAAAACACTTTAAAGGGCCATTTATGAGTTTGAAATTTGAATCTTTGGTTCAAATTGATTCAAACCCATCTGGTTTTAGTTGCATTAGCCCAATATTGCCATGTTTCATGCATGCATCATATTGTCGCACATTGTTTGGTGATGGTTGTGTATCGGTGTTCTTTGCGGCAGGTTCTGCCTTCGAGGAGTACCGTGATTACCCTAGCGAAGAACCGTATCCGTGCATCGATCCATCAGGCGAGCAACCAACCATTTGATCATATCGATACAATCCCATGTTCTCGCTCTTGCTCTCTTTTACTGCATTAAGACAACGCGTTTCAATCTGCTGTGTGCTACGGTAGTTGAACCCATTTCCTCTGCATGACCTGTCATTGCCACAGTAATTAGATGAAACCCACTAGCATGTGTAGGAATTGATTGAGCCATATGTATGTGTTGTTCCTACCTTGCTATGCCTGCTATGCTTAGAGTCGTGTCAGGTCTGGTTCATCTGGGTGATGGGCTAGAGTGAAATGATCATGTCGGTAATGAGAGTGATGTGGTGAACACGATTTGGTAAAGGTATCGATGAGAGGCCATGTAGGAGTACATGGTGGGTTGTTTCATTGAAGCCGACCTTAAGAACTGATATCTGTATGCGTGATTTAAGATTCAGCTACTACCATGCATTGGGCCCTGAAATATGACCCCGCTCGACTTCTTATTAACCCTAGTCCTCTGTCCAGGAGTTGCAAGTAGTTTCTGGTGTTTGTAGCTTACTGGAGACCGTGGACAGCGCTGACCCGCGGGGTGGGCTGTGATGCGGTAGGTACGTGGCACGGTGTACCGAATACCCGTTAGGTATCTCGGGAACCCTGTACACATCGTTCGGGGCCGTATGGGAAACCTCGGCCGGACTCCCTGCGGATGGAACCTGGATAGGCGATAAACCTGGACTAGAGACTTAGGTGTTTAGGTAGGTCGTGGTCTACACCCACGTCGGCTTCCGCTTGAAGTCTGCCGAGCACATGTCGTGTGCAGACGCTAAGTGGTGGAAACATGTATGAAGAAGTACACCCCCTGCAGGGTTAACATGATCTATTCGAATAGCCGCGTCCGCGGTAAAGGACTACTTGGTTGCTTATACAGTTCATAGACAAGTGAATGGATACTACTAAAAATCTCAAGACAAGCGTGAGTGCCGAGGATGGCTCTTCCGTAGGATGACGGAGGTGGATCCTCGGTGGTGTATTGAAGTGGTGAGTAGTGGACTCGTGTGCGCAAAACCATTTCAAGTTGGAGTCTCGTGGGATAGCTTAGCCAAGAGTCAAAGCTGGCTTGCTGCAATAACTCCACCAACCCTTGTTGATAATGTGCATGTATGTAGGATCTGATGTAAGTCTTGCTGGGTACCTTTGTACTCATGTTGCTATAATTTACATTTTACAGAAGACACTGCAACCCCTTCTGATGGGTTCTTCGCAGACGTTGACATCGACGAGTAGACTAAGGCCCAGGTGGTAATCCTGAGCTTGTGAAGGTCCACGTAGTATAGTTAGGCTTTCCAAGCCTCTTTTATTTTACTATTTGTCTGTACTTAGACAAGTTACTTCCGCTGCTGGTTTGTATGACTGTATGACTTGAATGTGGGTCGTGTGACCCGTACTTGTATGTATGTTATGTATGGCTCTCTGAGCCTTTAAATAAAGTACTTGTGTCGTAGAGTCATGTTGTGATGCCTTGTTGTATCTGCACATATCGAGCATATTGTGTGTATGATTGAAATGCTTGGTATGTGTGGGATCTGACTATCTAGTTGTTTATCTTTAGTAGCCTCTCTTACCGGGAAATGTCTCCTAGTGTTTCCATTGAGCCATGGTAGCTTGCTACTGCTCCGGAACACTTAGGCTGGCCGGCATGTGTCCTTCTTCGTTCCTGTGTCTGTCCCTTCGGGGAAATGTCACGCATTGAGTATCGGAGCCCTGTTAGCCCGCTACAGCCCGGTTTACCGGAGTCCTGCTAGCCCAGTGCTACAGCCCGGACCCACTTGCTGATGACCGACACATTCGATGCTGGGTCATGGATACATGTCCCTGTAAGTCTGTGCCACTTTGGGTTTACGACTAGTCATGTCAGCCCGGGCTCCTTATCATATGGATGCTAGCGACATCATCATATACGTGAGCCAAAAGGCGCAAACGGTCCCGGGCAAAGGTAAGGCGACACCCGTGGGAATACCGTGCGTGAGGCCGCAAAGTGATATGAGGTCTTACAGGCTAGATCGATGTGACATTGAGTCAGGGTCCTGACAGGTGGGAGACGGCAACACGGGTTATCTACAACCGGTTTGGATGGCTATCCAATAATAGGATATGTGTTTAGGTATCACGGCCTATTTTTCGTCGGTTGTGGAAGTTCTCTTTATACTGATTTGTTTCATGCTTCTTCTGTGAGCCTTTTTGAACTTGAGACTTTGTTGTGAAACTTCAGACCAATAAAATGACCGCATGCATCATTTTGATGCAAAGGCCAGGGGAAATCCTCCTTTTTGAAAAAATAATACGGAAAAGATGATTAAAGCAATTTTTCTCATGAAGTGGAATGAAACAAAAGAACAGGAAGTCCCCTAACATGTATTTCCATTTGCAGGTTGCAACTGAACTTCCATACATATTTGTTCAGTCGTTAATATATGGTGAGCCAGTGTATGCCTTGATTTGGTTCAAATGGACAGCTGTGAAGCTGTTATGGTACCTGTTCTTCATGTTCTTCACCCTGCCATACTATACATTCTACAGGATGATGACGACTCCAAACTACAACATCGCTTCTGTTGCTCAAGAAGGTCTCTGGACACATCACAACACGGTTACACAATATTTTATCAAATCTCAACATCTGTTGCTTAGTTAAGATGTAGAATCCTAAGGAATTACATGGATATAGGAATAGTGAACCTTGGAAATAAGGGAGAAATTTATTTGCAGCACTAACTAAGTTTGCCAGACGAGTCAAACTACTGGTTGAATGAATTAAGTTTGCCAGACGAACTACTCTGTAGTTTTGCTCAAGAATCTCTGAATATTAGACAACACTGACTTTGACACAATATTATCAAATCTCAACCATCTGTTGCCTAATTAGGATGTAAGAATCAAAGTGTTTATGTGGTTTGTCCACAAACAAGTCATCCTAATTAAGGACAATTTGGCGAAGCGAAACTGGTTGGGCTCTAAAAGATGTAGTTTTTCTGATAGTGATGAATCAATCAGACACCTCTTTCTTGATTGCCCGTTGGCAAAAAAATTGTGGACTTCTATCCACATAACTTTTAATATAACGCCCCCGAATTCCATTAACACGTTATTTGGGACGTGGCTAAATGGGATTGACGTAGTAACAGCAAGACATATCCGAGTAGGAGTATGTGCTTTACTCTGGCCAATCTGGAATTGCAGAAACGATTTGGTTTTTAACAGAACGACAAATGTTCATTTCTTGCAAGTTATGTTCAGGGCCACTACACTCATCCGTATGTGGTCGCTACTCACTCCGGCGGAGGCCAGGGAGCATTTGGTTACTACTTCTATCCGATGGGAGACGGTAGCTCGGGATATCTTCAACCGGTTTGAATGGCGGTCATGTAATAGGATAGGTGTTTAGTTTCCTATCTGTTTTTGCCTACCGGTTGTGGCTATCCCCTTTTCTGTGTTTTCTTGCTCCTTGTTGAGCTTTTGTTCTTTTGTATGAGATTACGAGACCTTTGTTGAACCTTTTACGCTTTAATAATATGGCCGTATGCATCGTTCTGATGCAGAGGCCGGGGTAAACCCCTTTTCGAAAAAAATTAAGATGTAAGAAAGTTAATCCTAAAGAAAAACATATGCATAGGAACCTTGGAAATGAGGGAGAATTTTCATTTGCAGCACTAACCAAGTAAGCTTAAACCATCCGACCTCCGTCCTAGTTCTTGTTCTTCCTCCCTGTTTTTCACAAGCGCCCACCCAATCCCAACTCCCAAGCATCTCCTCAAGCGCAGAGAATAGGCAGCCGCCAGCGACCCCAGCTCCATCCCTCCCTCCCTCGACCCGGGGGAGATGCTGGGCAGCGACCGCTCGTCCTCAGTTGACCACGGCGCGGGCTTGGATGAGTCGACCCCGTCGCGGCAGGAACAAATGCGGAGCCAGTGAGGAAACCCGCGGTGGCTTCGCCGCGGCACCCCCGGAGGCGGTGGGGATGCCGGGGGCGACCGCTCAGCGCGCACTGGGATGAGTCGACCTCTTTGCTGTCCACAGAGCGGGATGCTCGCCGTCGCCCACCCCTTACCCCTCCTGCTTCCCGATCGGCGATGTCAATCAGGAATTCGGGATGTCTGAAGCCCTTGCATCTCTAAAGTCTGAACTGAAGAATAGAATAGGCAGCGCAGCGGCTCGTTTCAGAAGTTCCGACAATTCGGGTGTGGGCGTGCTTCACACCGTACATTGTCCACGTGACGCAGATTTGTAATGGAACAGTGCAGTTCCAACCATGTCCACCATTTCCACTCTACTACTGGAGTAGTATACTGCAAAACAGAGCTTCTGAGCGTCTGCATACAACCATAATAAACAAAACAGAGCTCCTGCCGTTTGTCAAAGAAAAGCAGAGCAGAACCAAGATGCTCATACAGAGATCAGAGATGTAAATGGCAAGTCGCGACCCTCCTCCCAACGTAAAGTTACAGGGCTCCCTCCCCCGCTAGGGTTCCCACCCCGCCGCCGCCGGCGACCTAGCCTGCCCGCCGCCACCGGCAGCCGTGGGCGCGCCTCCCGCCCGCCCCACGCCCCCCTCTCCCCCCTCTCCTCCTCTCCCCTCCCGTGGCGCACCCGCGCGCGCCCGGGGGAACCCCTGTGGCCGCGGCCTTCGTCTTCCGCCTCCCTCCCCTCCCCCAGCCGTCGCCGGCGAGCTCCGTCGGGTAATGCCCGGGGGGCGCGGCAGCGGCGGGGCCCTTCTTCCCTGTCCGCTTGTGGGCGCCGGCGCGGGGCGGATCCTCCGAGTGGCGGCGCTCTATGTCCGCGGGATCCAGCAGCGCGGCGGCGGTCTCGCGGGGCAGCGGGGTGGCCTGCTGGTGGCGGCGCTCCGACGACCTTCGTTCCGCGCGCGGCGTGGCGGTTGCGGTGCTCCCGTCTCGGGAGGTGGCGCGCCGCCTGTCTCTTGCCGGATCTGGCTTTGGGGGCCGGCCGGCGGCGCCTGGCTCTGGTGGTGCGTGCCCGGTGGCTCCAGCGGTTGGAGCTCACTAGGCGACGCGGGCAGGGCAGGGTCGGGCGTGGCTGCTACTCCGGCCGTGGGCGGCGGCATGGGTAGGTCTCAGTGGTGGCCTACCGGTGTCGTGGTGGCTTCACGGTGTCTCGATGGATCTGCCCGCAGCAGCGGTCGGCTTCTCCAGCGTCGGCCTGTCTGCGGTCGGGCCGTCTCGACCTTCACCCCATCTCCTCGTTGCCTGGGCGCTACTCCCATCAATGGGCTGGTCCTCTCCCAGCGGCGGTCCACGGCTCGTCTCACGTCCGGTGCCGCAGGACCGAGCTCGTCTCGCGCACGATGCAGCAGGACCGAGCTCGTCTCGCGCACGGTGCAGCAGAACTGACATCGTCCCCCTCTCAATGCTGCAGGACCGAGCTCGTCTCGCGCTCAGGGCTGCAGGACGGGTCGGTGGATGCTAGACGCTGGGGGTCGCCCAGGGGTGCGAAAGGTCGGACCTTTCTGGTCGTCTCTTTCGTTGGGGTGCGGCGGATCTCGGGTGAGGTGGTGTCGAGGTCTTGAATGCTGGGGCGGTGGCCCTGGTGGTGGTAGCGCGGTGCTCTTGGGCAGAGCCCGTGCCTTGGTGCTGCCCGGTCACCATGATTGTGTGGGCGGCGTGGTTACTGGGGTGTGGCATTCGGTGGCGGTGAATGTTGGCTGAGGTGAAAACCTGTTCTATCTTCGGACGAATCGGCGGCGGCGAAGATCGTTCCCTTCTTGAAGGCGTCGTCGCGGCTCTCATTGCCTATCATGCGGCACCGGGGAAAACTCTGATCTTTGGATCAGGCGGTAGCGGTGCTCAGGTGTCATACCCTTCCTGAAGGCGCCGCCTTGGAGCGCATGGTTCGTCATATGTAGCTTCATCTTTTCGGTGCGGTAGTGCTAGGGATGGTGTACTGGTGTTGCTGCGCTTAGCGCCTATATATCCTGTCTTGGGTGTGTATGTGTGTTGCGGTGGCGTGATGTGTGTTTATACAGGGTGCTTGTTGATTGGTGCTTTATATATATATAAAGCGGGGCGAAAGCCTTTTTGGTAATGGCAAGTCGCAGTTCAGTTCAACACAAACAGAAAGATGCTGTCTTTGTTGGAATTCTACCCACATGATCGATCACATCAAATCACATGATAAACACGCACACAAAAAACTGATAGCCAAGGACCCTTGTCGTGCCATTATTTTTCTTCTTTATTACTTTTCTCCTTTTCTCGTTACGGTGTTACAAAAAACACGTAGCCTCCTGTGCATATATACACACCAAGCCACGACCCAAAACCTGACATATCCCGTACTTGCTTTGGACTCCAAAACCTATACGGACTTTGACACGTCTACGCAAACCTACTAGCTAGGACACGTACTAATCCTGCCGGACTACTAATCTACTATGGTGATTTTCCTAACTTAATCAACTCCAACTTGGACATGCAGTACACAACTAATCAATCGGCAGCTTGACCATAATTAGAAAACCTATACACGTACTCCTATAATCACTATAGGACTCTGACAAGATTATCTAACATTCTCCCCGTAATCTTGACTTGTCATCTTCTTCATGCTCCTCATCTTGGCTCGTTGTAGATCCGTGACTTGACGATCCTCCTCAACGTATGATCCAGACTCCCAGTCACGCTGCCAAGCAACACCATCGGTCACCCCTAACGCAATACATGCGAACGGATCACACACCGTCCCATGTAGAGACAGGTCCTCATTGAAGAGGCTCCCCTTCACTCGTCCTCGTCCCACTATACGCTTGAGCTTGATCTCCACTTCACGTCTTCGCCCTCGGTGCTACACCACACCAGACAGCCCATCAACGTGAGACGCTTCCTCTTCAACAGATCTGCACAGAGACAAACACTTGGACATGACGACGACGACGATGACGACCAAGATGTGCTAACTTGCACGACTCCTTGACTCTAACTCCCGGATGACGATCTTGACGAGATCTCGCACCGCACCTTGGCGCCACCGCTCCCATCAACGATCACCTTCCACCGCCCTGCCGACGACAGCCTGCCGTCTCCCTCCATGTCGCTCCGCAGAACGACGATCGCTTGATCCTCCTCGTCGCTGCACTACCCAGCGACTTCATCGCCCGCCCCGAGGCGCTAGTCGTGTCGCCACCCCGGGACAAGCGCAACTTTAAATCGACCTTGCTCTAGATACCACTTGTTGTAGATCACCCCTTGTCGCTCATCCGCTCCTCACCACGACAAGTTAAATTGATAGGCTTCATCGACTGCAACAATCTCTCACTTTTTTTTAAGAAACCGACTCAAGCAACCCAAAGAGCTAAACCTATTCGTACAAGACTCATAAACCTACACGGACACGTGCAGCTGCTAAGCCACGTACATGACCAAGTCTAGTATCAACCGGACTCAAACATACACGTAGGTAAACAGAACTACCACTACTAAACTCTCCTCACGTACAACCTAGTAGGATTGGTATAAGAGCTCGGTCGATTTGAAGCCGCGCTTGTCCCGGGGTGGCGATCTGCTAGTGCCTCGGGGCGGGCGATATGGTCGCTGGGTGGTGCAGCGACGAGGAGCGGCGGGCAATGTTGTCGCTGGGTGCTGCAGCGATGAGGAGGATCGGGAGATTGTCGTTCGGCGGAGTGACATGGAAGAAGACGGCGGGATGTCGTCGGCAAGGCGGTGGATGGAGATCATTAACGGGGGCGGTGGTGCGGTGATGCGGTGCCGGAAAGTCGTCAGGATCGTCATCTGGGAGTTAGAGTCAAGGAGTCGTGCGGGTTAGCACGGTCGGTCGGTCGGTCAGTTGGTCGTCAGTCGTCGTCATGTCCAAGTGCTCGTCTCTGTGAGGAGGCGTTGAAGATGAAGCTCAGGTCGTCTGTGTGTCTTGACGAGAGGATCATGTTCAACTATGTGGGGGCGGTAAACCAGTGAAGGTGAGTCTCTTTAGTGAGGCTGGAGTGGGCGGTGTAGTCCACGGGGTGGTGTGATCCACAAGGAGTCGGCATGTATCTCGCTAGGGTGGATGGTGTAGTCCACCGGGTGGAGTTTTCCACAGATTACTGACGAGGCTGGGTAGTCCAAGGCATATTTGAGGTGGTCTGTAAATTCGCCAAGTTAAAATTGGGGAGAGATTGTTGCGATCAATGAAGCCTAGCAATTTGACTTGTCGTGGTGCAAGGGGATGAGTCGACAAGGGGTCAATAGTCAACGAGCCAAGATCGGAAGAGCACTGAAGACAAAGTGTCAAGATTAGGGAGAGAATGTTAGAAATAATCTTGAGTTTTGTAAACACGTTGGAGTCTAGTCCTGTTAGGCTGGACTGATCAGTGTGGCGCCGCCACGCTGATCAGTCCATTAGACATAGCTACTAAACCTAACAGCACACGATGACAAGAAGCCTAACAGGACTAGACTTCAACGTGGATGTTGTAGATCACCCCTCACTAGTAGAAAAGGGGGCAATGGTTCAGGCCGGGTCAGCCCATTAATCCTGATTTAATCCAGAATCGGGACCAATGGGGGCATTGGACCCGGTTCGTGAGCCCCGGGGGGCGGCCGGGCCACGTGGGCCATTGGTCCCGGTTCGGCTGGACCTATTGGTTCCGGTTGGTGGGACGAACCGGGACCAATGCGCCTCGCTCCTGGCCCACCACCAGTGGTCCCAGTTGGTGGCATGAACCGGGACCAAAGGCTGCCCTTTAGTCCCGGTCCGTGGCATGAACCGGGACCAATTAGTTGCCTATATCTACCCCTCGCCCGCGAGCAGAGCACTCCCAGTGCTCTGTTTTTCGTGGCCGGCGAGGGGAGAGCTTTGTGGTGCTCTAGCTCACCTCCTATGCACACGAGGTGTTCGATGGAATGCCCGAGCCACACTACTTAAGCTTTCTCCTCTCCAAGCTCGACCTCCAAGCTCCATTTTCCTCAATATTTGTCTAGGTTTAGCGGTCCGTCACGTCCCGTCCCCATATTTACCGCTGTCGATCGCCCGCGCCGATCTCGTCGCCGGCACCACCGTGGTGAGCCTCTTGTTCTTATCTTCTTTCTGAAAGGAAAAAAATCTTACTTGTATATTTATATAGATACTTGTATAATTTTCTTACTTTTATTATTGCATCTTATATAGTGCGATGGTTTTGGTATCCGCCCCCGTCGGCCCTCGTCCTGTCTATGATTCAGATGTGGTATATATTATCTTTTCATAACTATTGGTTCATTTATTGTTTATGACAATTATGCCGACCAACGTGACATAGATTTTATTTATCTAGGAGGTTGTTGAACCAGAAATTCCAACCGACCCTATTGTCGAGAGGTTAAATTTAGTTGAAGAAGAAAACAATTTGTTGAAGGAAAAAAATAGAAAAATTGAGGAGGAGAAGATGATATTGGAGTTGCATGTTGCGGATGTCGTCGATGATCACAAGATCAAGATGGATGCAATGCGCTTGAAGATTAGAAAGATTAGAAAATATGCCATTCATACCGAGGCTTGGTATCATTATGCCGTTGGATCAGTTGTTATATTGGTTGCGATTATGATCGCATTTGTTTTCGCATTGAAATGTTTTACATAGTTTCAGTGTATGGTTTAATTAATTTAGATGCTTTGCAGAGCTTTATGTTGTTAGATGGGAACTATGTATGTACTTTGGTTTTAATGTGATGATGAACTTCTATTAATTTGGTCACTTAATTATCTATTCATGATGTTCTGTAATGATTTTTGACACACTTAATTATATATAATGCACGCAGATGAACCGGCAATGGATGTACGGTTCAAGACACACCTCCGAGTACATTAAGGGCGTGCATGATTTTCTCGAAGTGGCTGAGGCAAACAAGCAGAATGGTTTTATGTGTTGTCCATGCCCTATATGTGGGAATACGAAGTCTTACTCTGACCGGAAAATCCTCCACACCCACCTGCTTTACAAGGGTTTCATGCCACACTATAATGTTTGGATGAGGCACGGAGAAATAGGGGTTATGATGGAAGACGGCGAAGAAGAAGAGTACGATGACAACTATGTGCCCCGTGAATACGGTGATGCTACTGAAGATCAAGAGGAACCAGACGATGTGCACGATGATGCTGCAACGGGCGAAGCTGCTGAAGATCAAGAGGAACCAGACGATGTGCCCGATGATGATGATCTCCGTCGGGTCATTGTCGATGCAAGGACGCAATGCGAAAGTCAAAAGGAGAAGCTGAAGTTCGATCGCATGTTAGAGGACCACAAAAAAGGGTTGTACCCCAATTGCGAAGATGGCAACACAAAGCTCGGTACCGTACTGGAATTGCTGTAGTGGAAGGCAGAGAATGTTGTGCCTGACAAAGGATTTGAGAAGCTACTGAAAATATTGAAGAAGAAGCTTCCAAAGGATAACGAATTGCCCAAGGATAACACAGCAAAGAAGGTCGTATGCCCTCTAGGATTGGAGGTGCAGAAGATACATGCATGCCCTAATGACTTCATCCTCTTCCGCGGTGCGTACAAGGATCTGAACGCATGCCCGGTATGCGGTGCATTACGGTATAAGATCAGACGAGATGACCCTGGTGATGTTGACGGCGAGCCCCCCAGGAAGAGGGTTCCTGCGAAGGTGATGTGGTATGCTCCTATAATACCACGGTTGAAACGTCTGTTCAGAAATGGAGAGCATGCCAAGTTGATGCGATGGCACAGTGAGGACCGTAAGAAAGACGGGAAGTTGAGAGCACCTGCTGACGGGTCGAAGTGGAGAAAAATCAAGAGAAAGTACTGGGATGAGTTTGCAAGTGAGCCAAGGAACGTATGGTTTGCTTTAAGCGCGGATGGCATTAATCCTTTCGGGGAGCAGAGCAGCAATCACAGCACCTGGCCCGTGACTCTATGTATGTATAACCTTCCTCCTTGGATGTGCATGAAGTGGAAGTTCATTATGATGCCAGTTCTCATCCAAGGCCCTAAGCAACCCGGCAACAACATTGATGTTTACCTAAGGCCATTAGTTGAAGAACTTTTACAGCTGTGGAATGGAAACGGTGTACGTACGTGGGATGAGCACAAACAGGAGGAATTTAACCTATAGGCGTTGCTGTTCGTGACCATCAACAATTGGCCCGCTCTCAGTAACCTTTCAGGACAGACAAACAAGGGATACCACGCATGCACGCACTGTTTACTTGACACCGATAGTATATACCTGGCAAGCTGCAGGAAGAATGTGTACCTGGGCCATCGTCGATTTCTTCCGACCAACCATCAATGTCGAAAGAAAGGCAAGCATTTCAAAGGCGAGGCAGATCACCGAAAGAAGCCCGCCATGCGTACCGGTGATCACGTACTTGCTATGGTCAATGATTTACACGTAATCATTGGAAAGGGTCCCGGCGCACTAGCTGTTCCGAGTGACGCTGGGGGACACGCACCCATGTGGAAGAAGAAATCTATATTTTGGGACCTACCCTACTGGAAAGACCTAGAGGTCCGCTCTTCGATCGATGTGATGCACGTGACGAAGAACCTTTGCGTGAATCTGCTAGGCTTCTTGGCGTGTATGGGAAGACAAAAGGTACAGCTGAGGCATGGGAGGACCTACAACGTTTGCACGAAAAAGACGGCATGCCTCCAAAGCAGTATGAAGGTCCTGCCAACTATGCTCTTACCAAAGAAGAGAAGGAAATCTTCTTTGAATGCCTGCTTAGTATGAAGGTCCCGACTGGCTTCTCGTCTAATATAAAAGGAATAATAAATATGGCAGAGAAAAAGTTTCAGAACCTAAAGTCTCATGACTGCCACGTGATTATGACGCAACTGCTTCCGGTTGCATCGAGGGGGCTTCTACCGCGAAACATCCGATTAGCCATTGTGAAGCTATGTGCATTCCTCAATGCAATCTCTCAGAAGGTGATCGATCCAGAAATCATACCAAGGCTAAGGAGTGATGTGCTGCAATGTCTTGTCAGTTTCGAGCTGGTGTTCCCACCATCCTTCTTCAATATCATGACGCACGTCCTAGTTCATCTAGTTGACGAGATTGTCATTCTGGGCCCCATATTTCTACACAATATGTACCCCTTTGAGAGGTTCATGGGAGTCCTAAAGAAATATGTCCGTAACCGCGCTAGGCCAGAAGGAAGCATCTCCATAGGCCATCAAACAGAGGATGTCATCGGGTTTTGTGTTGACTTCATTCCTGGCCTTAAGAAGATAGGTCTCCCTAAATCGCGGTATGAGGGGAGGCTGACTGGAAAAGGCACGCTTGGAAGGGACTCAATAATATGCAGGGACGGATATTCTTGGTCTCAAGCACACTACACAGTTCTACAGAACTCTACCTTGGTGACCCCGTATGTCGATGAACACAAGAATAGTCTGCGCTCCAAACACCCGGAGCAGTGCGACAACTGGATTACATGTGAACACATCAGGACTTTTAGCAGTTGGTTGGAAGCACGTATCAGAGGTGACAACACTGTTTGTGATGAGCTGTACTTGTTATCCAGGGGACCATCTTTGACTGTATTGATTTGGAAAGGATACGAGATAAATGGGAATACATTTTACACGATTGACCAAGATCAAAAGAGCACCAACCAAAACAGCGGTGTCCGCTTTGATGCAATAACCGAGAGGGGAAAGGACACATATTATGGTTACATAGTGGACATATGGGAACTTGACTACGGAGTAGATTTTAAGGTCCCTTTGTTTAAGTGCAAATGGGTCAATCTGTCAGGAGGCGGGGTACAGGTAGACCCACAGTACGGAATGACAACAGTGGATCTGAAAAATCTTGGGTACACTGACGAACCGTTCGTCCTAGCCAATGATGTGGCACAGGTTATCTATGTGAAGGACATGTCTACCCGACCAAGAAAGAGAAAAGATAAGGAAGCGAATACATCATACCACTAGTAGAAAACACCTAATAGTCCCGGTTCATAAGGGCCTTTAGTCCCGGTTCATGAACCGGGACTAATGGGTCGTTACTAATACCTACATACATTAGTCCCAGTTCAAACACGAACCGGGACCAATGTCCCTCCACGTGGCCCTGTGCGCCGAGTCCAGTGAGGGGGCCTTTGGTCCCGGTTGGTGGCTCCAACCGGGACCAAAAGGCATCCACGCGTCAGCATTCCAGTGACTGGGGTTTTTTTTTTGAAAGGAGGGGAGGTTGGGGGTTTTGGGGGGTTAATTTAGGTGTTTCATATATTGTGTTAGCTAGCTAATTAATAGAGAGAAGTGTCCTCTCTTATGTCCGTGCTTGATCGATGCTACATACTATATATACATAAGTGATCGAGAGAACCATTCAGTACAGAAGTTCGTCATGCATACCGAGAGAAGTGATCGATCGACCTCTCCTTCTCCGAGAGATTGGTCGAACAACAAGTTTTCGTATCATGTATCCGACGCTACTGGCTACATACATGTACAATATGTATAAGATCTCTTAATTACAAACCCCTAGCATTTGAAATCAATTTCCACATGGTATTCTTCGGCTTTACTAATGACGTGGTCAAGAAAGAATCCCGCCAATTCCTCTTGAATTGCTTTCATGCGATCTGGTTCTAGGAGTTCATCCCGCATCTGCCACGTCTAATTTGAAGAAGGGGGTTAATTAATACATATATATGAATGAAACTCAACAGAAATGATGGTGTAATAAAATGAAATTTTGAATATTATTGCTTACGCACTTCATATTGTCTTCTAGAGTAGCCCCGCTTGTTTTTCAAAGTCGCCGTGTGGATGAACTCGCACACGTAGTATCCACAGAAATCATTTCGTTCCTCCTGCCACAAGCACTTTACGAGAAATAGAGGTCAATCAAACTGATAATGAAGCATTATAAATGGCATTGATGAAAGTATAGCTATAGAATCAACGGGAGATGCGCGCAACTAGCTAGCCAGTAGTACTTACTTTCGGGTATTTATATGTCAGCTCCTTCGGCAGTCCCGGAGCTTCTGCGGTGAACTGTTTCCAAACCCTGCAAGACAAAGAAAATAATTATTATTACTTGAGATATCAGGAAATGAACAAAAAGTTGCCGATATGGTGCGATAACACTAGTGCAGAACCGGGCAATAGCACCGGTTCTTAAGGCCCTTCAGTGCCGGTTACATAACCGGCACTAAATTGTGGTCACTAAAGGCCCCCCCTTTAGTACCGGTTCAGCACGAACCGGTGCTAAAGGGCAACCACGTGGCACGAGCCTGCTCTGGGGGCCTGGAGCCCTTTAGTACCGGTTGGTAAGACCAACCGGTACTATAAGGTTTTTTTTTTAGTTTTATGATTTCTTTTTCATTTAATTTTGTGTTTCCATTTTAATTCTTTTTCGTTTGCTGGTATTTTACGATACTACACATTGTACACGTTATGCATATATATATATATATATATATATATATATATATATATATATATATATATATAAATAGAATTTCTAGTAGAACCAATCATCGAGTTCAACATGATTGTCATGATATAAGCGTTCATATATAACACCACAAAAGCAAATCACTTAAGTTCAGAACGAAGAACATGAACATGAAAGGACAAGTACTAATTAAGAGCAGCATGAAGAACTAGCTAAATCACTCCTGCTAGCTACTCTCTCTCTGGTAAAATAGCATAGAACATGTATAGCTCTCCTGATTGATCATACTGGAGCATGCCGATGAACCTATCTCCTAATCGTGGGCTGCGCTTCTCATTGCTGCCCCCTAGTACTTCTCTGTGATCATTAACAATTTTCCTCCAATCTTTCACTATTAAGCATTCATCGCTTCTAGAAATCTTGAATACATTCATGTGCAATGCAGGATATCTTGGCCGTAAGCTAACAATTGACATCTAACCTTTAGTCTCGATCCCCTAAGGCACAACTGTCATCGGGAGTCCCTGTTGAAGAACATCGTATAGTACTTAATTCATATACTTAGCAATGAAAGTTTAGCAAAAAAATATGTATGCAAAATATGCACTAAGGACAAATAGTAAATATCTTACCATCATTCCTAAATAGATGTGACCGTAGTTCAATACCATCACTATTGGTCGCACGTTTTGAGTACTAACATTTCTAAGTGCAGGAAGAAAATTTTTCTTGACAGTATGAAGATCCTCAAGCCATGAAACATAATGACTTATCTCCTCGCAGTTTAGTTCAGCGCCGGGACAGTAGTAGGTCCTGTCTACCAAGCGCCGGACATGTTTGGTTGAATGGAGATACGCTGTCAATAGAAATTAGTTGTCAGTTATTTTTGAATAAGCAATATCAAAGACAAAAATATAGTTGAGAAGAACTCACATAATGGTAGAACTGGAGGCGTCTGCACATCGACCCATATATCTCTATTACCTTCAATATCATCTTCCGGACGAATATCAAAGGTGATAACCATACCAGGCTCAAATGCATAAGCCTTGCATAGTGCTTGCCAAGTTTTGCATTCAAAATAGGTGTACGTGTGTGCATTGTATACTTTGACGTTGAAAGTATAACCATCATGCTCAGTTTTCAGGTAAGCTCTCTTTACCTCCATAGTTTCCATATCTTTGAAACATATCTTATCCAAGACAAAAATTCTTGCATGGCAGGGGATGCGCTAGTAGAATAGTGAAAAATAAAAATTATAAGTCAGGCAAATGAAGCATATATAAGTCATGCTTAATTACGAAAACAAACTTGTCGTTGTGACTTACTGTATCGAATTCGAAAGTCTCATCCAGCTTGATGCTGAATCGCCTACCATCAACAAGGAAATTTCTGTCGCATTGGCCGCGCTGGTCTTCACAGTATTCGCACATAATGAAATTTTTTTCCGTCGTCAGACGACATTTCCTATGTTCATATTAGGCGAAACATTAAACACTTACTAATTCAATTAATTCAACTACTTCTATTAATTCAACTAAGCATTTACTAAAAATAAACTAGTTATATTAATTCAATTAGTTCAACTAAGCATTTACTAAAAATAAAATAGTTCTATATATTAATTCAACTAGTTCAACTAAACATTTACTAAAAATAAACTAGTTATATTAATTCAACTAGTTCAAAGAAAGCATTTACTAAAAATAAACTAGTTATATATATTAATTCAACTAGTTCAACTAAACATTTACTAAAAATAAACTAGTTATATTAATTCAACTACTTCAAAGTAAGCATTTACTAAAAATAAACTAGTTCTATATATTAATTCAACTAGTTCAACTAAACACTTACTA
>NC_041385.1:795951597-795952651 GCF_002162155.2 Triticum dicoccoides | reverse complement strand
GCGCGGCGACGACGATGACGGGCGGCGGGGGCGGCGAGGGCGACGGCACGGTGGCGCGGCGGCGGCGGCGTCTGCTAGATCGATGTCTCGCGCGAGAAGTGGAACGAAGTGGCGACGATAACTGATTTTTCGTACGAGGAGTATATATAGGGGGAGCCTTTAGTACCGGTTGAAGCCACCAACCGGTACTAAAGGCCAATTTTTGCCAGCCCAAGCGGCGGGGAACGTGGGCCTTTAGTATCGGTTGGTGGCTCCAACCGGTACTAAAGGGCAACACATTAGTACCGGTTGGAGCCTCCAACCGGTACTAATGCCCGTGCGCTGCCACCCGCTATGCGCTACGTTTAGTCCCACCTCGCCGAGCGAAGGGCAGCCGCACTGGTTTATAAACCCAGTCGTGGCTGCCCTTTCGAACTCCTCTATATAGCAGGCTTCTAGACCTAATTAGGGCGCGCTGTCCTGTGAGCCTGCTGGCCCTACTGGGTATGTATTTGCACACCCAAGGTCTGGCAGGCCCACCGGGCAGCGCCCTAACATGTTTTTTATAAAAAAATTTCTTTTCTGCATTATTTACTTTCTTCTATTTATTTTTGAGTAATTTTTTATATAGTTATTTATTTTCTGCTTTATTTTTTTCTTCTATTTATTTCTGAATAGTTTTTTTGCTGTATTTAGTTTCTTCGTGAAGTTTTTTGCTTAATATAATTTATTTTCTTCTACTTATTTTTGAGTAATTTGTTTATATAGTTATTCCTTTTCTGCTTTATTTTTTTCTTCTATTTATTTCTGAATAGTATTTATTTTCTTCTATTTATTTTTGAGTAATTTGTTTATATAGTTATTTCTTTTCTGCTGTATTCAGTTTCTTTGTGAATATTTTTGCTTTATATAATTTTTTTCCTTTTCTGCATTATTTATTTTCTTCTATTTATTTCTGAGTAGTTTCCTCTTCTTCTTCTTCTTCTTCCTCCTCCTCTTCTTCTTCTTCTTCTTCTTCTTCTTCTTCTTCTTCTTTTCTTCTTCCACCACCTCCTCCTCCTCCTCCTCTTCTTCT
>NC_041385.1:795943533-795949729 GCF_002162155.2 Triticum dicoccoides | reverse complement strand
TCTTCTTCTTCCTGCAAAACTTGATGGTCAAAGTCTGGAGTTATAACTTAAAAAAAAGAAATGTCGACGTGCAATTAGTTTTTGCCATAACATAAGAAGTCCGGAGTTGTAATAAGTTATTAAAAATAAAAAAGAGGTGCAATGCTCGTTAATTTGCTTCAAGCCATTCGGAATAGTGTAAACTGCACTGCGCATAGCTCCATGCAGTCTACCATATTCCTGAAGGCTTGAAGCTAAGCAACGTGAGCATTGAGCCTCTTCTTCATCGTCTCCGCACTCAGGGCTTATAAACCGCTCCTAGTCCCTCTCACTTCGCGAGGTGGGACTAAAAAACAGCCTGCCATAACCTCATTAGTACCGGTTCGTGGTACGAACCGGCACTAAATGGTGGTGGTGGGGCCATAGCCTGACCGCAGGCTGACACATCCTCTTTAGTACCGGTTCGTGGCACGAACCGGTACTAAAGGTTCGCCACGAACCGGTGCTATTGATCGCCGCCACGAACCGGCACTAGTGTACACATTAGTGCCGGCTGAAATTCCAACCGGCACTATTGTGCTTCACATTTGACCCTTTTTCTACTAGTGTAATGATCGATTGAACTTACTTGCTGAGCATTTCAGTGATGTCCGCATAGGATTTGGGATCTTTCCGTCTCGAGTCTAAGACGGTTACTAGTCCACGCTCAAGCTTAATCTCCAGAAGAATATAGTGGTACCTACGCACGCATGCATAACTCATCAATTACATTACTATAAGCTCGCTTGAGTAATAAGGGAAACCGAATATGCACACGACAGTAACACTCACGGGCCGTTGTAAGGAAGGAGTATGGTATCTTTGTTTTGATTTTTGATCAACGATTGTAGCAAGTTGTCCTCGGCCTCTTTGACGTTCTTTTCAACCTGAAATACATCTATGATATTTGTGTTAATGAACCCAATATCATAAATTTCTTGTTTTTTGCACTCGACGATCTTCAATCTGCATAATATATTGAGGATAATTAATTATAAATACATGCAATGAAAGAGCCGAGCTATATATAGAGACTTAATGACAGAAATATTACTTATAGGCAGTAGCAAAAGACCATTAATTTATCGAGGGCCTTTTGATTGAAGAACTCGAAGAACTCCTCAAATGGAACAGTCAACAGATCATTTGCAACGAGATCGTGCTCCTCTTTAATATGCTAGATACAAAGCATTCTTACCCTCAGACTCTCTGCAGGTTTCCATGTACCAATTATGGAATCTTCACATCATTGTTGTCAGAGATTTTTCATCTTTGACAAGAGGCTCCCCGTACTCATATATGTGTTCGTCCACCTCCAAGAAATCAGGAAGTGCATCGTCAGGCAGGTAATCGTCAAGATTGCCATAACCGGCCACCATCCCCGGAGCATTAGACACATTGAGCGGGGGGCACGATTGCTGTGCTTGTTCACCGAGCTGGGCAATTTTTTCCCCTTTGCTCGTTCTTTTGACCTTTTAGCAATGACAGTAGTTCCCGACCGCTGGGCTTGGAGATATGTCTGTTCAGTAATGCGCTCATAGTTGGTTCTCGGCGGAGACTTTGGTGGTTTCCTCAGGGCATCGATAGTGCGCTTTGCTTTCACCGGATCTACCTTCTCCTCCGGAGGTGGATGTCTCTTTGCTTTCACCCCTTCAAAGAACTCCTTCACGTGGGTCCGCACAATCGTATCGTTTTCCTCCTCGGACCTCTCGTACGGTAACTTCTCTAGAGGCTTGAGAGATGATGGACCGTATTTGTATTGCCTCCCGCCTCTGGTTGTGCTGCTAGACGCGGGAGCAGACGGAGCGGCTGCGGCGTCTGTCTTCTTTCGTGCTTGCTTACGAGGCGGAGGAGATGGAGTACGACGCGCCGGAGCAGCCGGGGCGGCGGCGGGTCTCTTCCGCCCTTGCTAGCGAGGCGGAGAAGGAGGATGTTGCTGGCTGCTCGGGAGCGCCGGCGCAGGCGGAGAAGGTGGCGGAGTGCTGCCATGCGCCGGAGAAGGATGCGGAGTGCCGCCACGCGTGCCCTGATCGTCACTCGCCGGAGGAGGAGGCGGAGTGCCCTGACTCACCGGAGCAGGAGGAGGAGGCGGAGGCGTCCAGTTCAAAAGGTTGATGAGCTCCTTCTTCCATAGGCATGGAGTCTTCAGAGCAGAACCCAGCCTAGTCTCCCCTTCACCGGTAGGGTGGTCAAGCATGAGGTCCTCAAATCCCTCCGTTATTTCATCCACCATCACCTTAGCATATCCTTTTGGAATCGGCTGGCAGTGATAAGTTGTGCCGGGTCCACTAGGATAAACTTGGCCAACAGCCGCCTTGACCTTCAAAGTCATCCATCGTGCCATCATGTGGCAAGTTTGAGACTCCGTGATACCATCCACGGGATAGCTGGCAGGAGCCGTCAAGACATGCTCCGGCTGAAGCAGCTCGGTGGAAGCCACGCTGCTTCTCCGCTGAGATGGCAGGGTAGCTTCGGGGGAAGCTTCGGCAGGTCGTTTGCTGCGATCTGCTGCTTCTCGTTCCTCTTCTCGATCCTCTAGCCCCATTACCCTTTCGTGCAGGGCCTGCAGTTGGTCCTACTCCAGTTTCTTCCTCCTCTCGTGGGTTTTATAATCCCCTGCGTCCGGAAAACCAACCTTCCACTGAATGGAGCCTGGCGTGCCTCGTGTCCGTCCAGGGTGCTCAGGATTCCCAAGGGCCATTGTGAGCTCGTCCTTCTCCCTGTTTGGAAGGAACGTCCCTCGCTTCGTTGCATCGATATAGTGTCGAAGGTTCTTCACTGGTATTTCCAGTTGCTCGTCCGTCCACTGGCAAAACCCTGTTACAGGGTCGAAGATTCCGCCAGACCCGAAGAACCAAGTCCGGCAACGGTCTGGCCATCTCATTGTCTCTGGTTCGATCCCTTTTTCAAGAAGATCATTCTCAGCCTTGGACCACTTAGGCCGGGCTTGCAGGTAGCCACCTGACCCCGTGCGATGGTGAAGCGTCTTCTTCGTAGCATTTTTCTTGTTTGTCTCCGACATCTTCTTACTCTTTTCTGATGTCTTGTGGGCCACAAATGCGGGCCAGTGATCTTTAATCTTCTCATATTTGCCGATGAATTCTGATGTCTTTTTATTTTTGACAAACTGGTTCAGGTCTTTCCTCCACCTCCTCATTAGGGTTGCCATCTTCTTAAGAGCACAAGACTTGATTAATTCCTCTTTAACTGGCTTCTCTGGATCCTCCTCTGGCGATAGGCTGAAATTTGCCTTCAGCTGAGTCCAAAGATCTTCCTTCTGCATATCATTGACATAAGACACCTCAGGGTCTTCCTCCTTAGGCTTATACCATTGCTGGATGCTGATCAGGATCTTCTCCCTAAAAAGAACCCCGCACTGAAAAGAAAATGCCTTCCTTGTCCGGATGGGTTCAATCGGTTCGCCGTCGGGCGCGATTTCTATGATCTCAAACTTTTCATCCGAGCTCAACTTTTTCTTCGGGCCTCGTCTCCTTACCGAAGTTGTGCTCGATCTGGAGGGCTAGAAATTATAAGGAAGAAAGACGAGAGTAATTAATATGTGTACATATACCAAAACAATGGAAGCATCAATTAACTAGTCAGCACGGGCTTAACTAATATATATATACCTGGCCGGGCTCGGTTCGGTCACCAGAGCAGTCAGCACGGTCTCCTTCTTGTTCCTCCATTGTGTCATCGGAGCCATCATGAACATAGTCATGTTCTTTTACCGGCATTAATGGGCCGAAGCCATCATGAACAGAGCCCTCTTCTTCACCCCGTTCTTCCAGCTGACCAACGGAATCGAGGAGAAATGACGCAACTTCATCCCTTCCATTTGTGATTATGTCCCTCAATATCGCTTCTGTTTCTTCATCTCGGTAGTGCTCCATAGTTTCTGCAAATATTTACAACATGTTTATATATAGTACAGATGGCAAACGTAGAACTAGCCAGCTAATCACAATAAGGAATCATGTTGTTGGCCTCGACGCTGCTTCTCTAGGGTTTGGGGTCGCCTCGACACAACAACGCTTCGAGAGAGTTAATTTGTCGGGTAGGGGCGCGGCGGGAGGGGGTAGGAGACCAACATCATTTTCTCTCTAGGGTTTGGGTGTCCTCGAGAGTTTTGGTCGAGCGAGAGGGCCGAGGGGGGGGTATTTATACCGATCGCCCCTCATGTCGAAGTTATCTCGAGGGGGTTATATCGACAACGACGCGACAACGACGAGAAAGGAAAATAATTAAGGAAAAGGAAGAAAAGAGGAAGAAGGAAGAAGGAAGAAGAAGAAAAAAAAAGAGGAGAGGAAAGGAATAGAGGAGAAGAAGAAAAAATAGAATTTTTTTTCTATTTTTTCTTCTTCTCCTCTATTCCTTTCTTCTTCTCCTCTTCTTTTTCTTCTTTTTTCCGCTTCTTATTTATTTCTCCTCTTCTTCCTCTCCTCTTCTTCATCTTCTTATTTTCCTTTTTCCTCTCATTCTTTTTCTTCTTCTTTCTTCCTTCTTCCTCTTTTCTTCCTTCGACCCTCTCGATCCCTCGACCCTAGAAACCTCGAACCCTCGACCCTGAAACCCTCGACCCTTGACCCCTTAACGACCCTCGACCCTCTACCCTAGTTCCCGACCCTCGACCCCTCGGCGATCCTCGACACCCTCGTTCCCGATAAAAATTAAGAAGAAGAAGAAAAAAGAGGAGAAAAAAAAGGAGAAGAAGCTCCTCTATTCCTTCTTCTTCTCCTCTTTTTTTCTTCTACTTTCTCTTCTTCCTCTCCTCGTCTTCTCCTTCTTCTTCTCCTTCTTCTTCTCCTTCTTTCTCTACTTATTTTCATTTTCCTTATTTTACTTTTTCCTCTCCACTAACATAAAATGCACTATCCTAAAATGCAACAAACATAAAATGCACTAAATTGATCAACTAACCTAAAATCAGTGATAAAATGCACTAACCTAAAATTGATATCTACTAACAACTTAAAAAAATAATACATATATGAAAAAAAAACATCATCATATCATCAACAGAAAAAATAGTATTTTTTCTAAAAATCTATCTTTTGCATATATACATCAACATATATATACACTAACCTAAAATGCACAAAATGCTATCGGAGAGGGGGTATATCGACCCCCTCATGTATCCACATACATACATCTATACATACATATATGTATAAATTTTTGCAGATATAAACTTTTGCATATATAAACTTTTTCTAAAATCTAACTTTTGCATATATGAACATATATACACAGAGAACATATACATATATACACAGAGAACATATACATAAAATGCACAAAAAAATAAGAGGAAAGGGAGCCGGCGGCGGCGACGGCGAGGTGGACCAGCCTGACAGCGCTGGGGCAGGGCTCGGCGGCGACGGCGACGAGGAGCAGAAGGCGTCGGGGCGAGAAGAAACAGATGGATTTTGGCGAAAACTGCTAAGTGATGTATATATACGAAGGGCATTGGTCCCGGTTCGTGACTCCAACCGGGACTAATGCACCCCTTTAGTCCCGGTTGGTGCCACCAACCGGGACCAAAGGCCTCTTTTTCGGCAGCCCAAAGGGCGGGAACCGGCGGCCTTTGGTCCCGGTTGGTGGCACCAACCGGGACTAGTGCCCACCCTTTAGTCCCGTTGGTGCCACCAACCGAGACCAAAGGCCTCTGTGCTGCCCGCCTCGGGGCCAAAGTTTAGTCCCACCTCGCTAGTCGTATTCAGGCCGTGGGGGCCCAGTAGGAGGCATTTTTTTGTTTTTTGTTTTCTTTACTTATTGTTGCTATATTTATTTATTTTTCCAGTTTTTTTCTTTTGTTTTCTGCATTATTTATTTTCTTCTGTTTTTTGCTTTATTTTTTAATTGTTTTTGCTTTTTGTTTTAGGAAAATTATAAACTTTCTGTTAGTGCCATTAGTTTTCAAATTTGAAAACACTTTTTTTTGTTTTCTTTCTTGCTTTATTTATTTTATTTTGTTTCTACTTACAACAAAATACTTATTGTTGTATTTTTTCTTTTGTTTTCTGCATTATTTATTTTCTTTTGTTTTTTGCTTTATTTTTTAATTGTTTTTGCTTTTGGTTTTAGGAAAATTATAAACTTTCTGTTAGTGCCATTAGTTTTCAAATTTCAAAACACTTTTTTTGTTTTTTTGTTTTCTTTCTTGCTTTATTTA
>NC_041385.1:795937743-795943343 GCF_002162155.2 Triticum dicoccoides | reverse complement strand
GTTTTTTTCTTTTGTTTTCTGCATTATTTATTTTCTTTTGTTTTTTGCTTTATTTTTTAATTGTTTTTGCTTTTTGTTTTAGGAAAATTATACACTTTCTGTTAGTGTCATTAGTTTTCAAATTTGAAAACACTTTTTTTGTTTTTTTGTTTTCTTTCTTGCTTTATTTATTTTATTTTGTTTCTACTTACAACAAAATACTTATTGTTGCTATTTTTACTTATTACGAGGGCCGAACCATAAGACATTAAAGCATTTCAAATGAACTCTGAAAAAGTTGAAAGTTGGCATGGTATCATAAATTGACCCACATAGCATGTGCATGTACAAAATGGACAATGGTATCATAATCGTCAGTTACGAAGTTGGCATGGTATCATCATAATAGTTGCGGGAGAAAGTCTTCACTTTTGCTTCGCTTGTGTCATTTGCTTATTGCGCCGTAACCATGGATAATCTTCATCGTTTATCAGGATGCTGGGGTCAGCCTTGACTTTGAAGGGAGGAATTTCATGAAACTTTTCATAACCTTTAGACATGTCTATCTTGTCCTCCACTCCCACGATGTCCCTTTTTCCTGAAAGAACTGTGTGGCGCTTTGGCTCATCGTATGATGTATTCGCTTCCTTATCTTTTCTCTTTCTCGGTCTGGTAGACATGTCCTTCACATAGATAACCTGTGCCACATCATTGGCTAGGACGAACGGTTCGTCAGTGTACCCAAGATTTTTCAGATCCACTGTTGTCATTCCGTACTGTGGGTCTACCTGTACCCCGCCTCCTGACAGATTGACCCATTTGCACTTAAACAAAGGGACCTTAAAATCTACTCCATAGTCAAGTTCCCATATGTCCACTATGTAACCATAATATGTGTCCTTTCCCCTCTCGGTTGTTGCATCAAAGCGGACACCGCTGTTTTGGTTGGTGCTCTTTTGATCTTGGTCAATCGTGTAAAATGTATTCCCATTTATCTCGTATCCTTTCCAAATCAATACAGTCAAATATGGTCCCCTGGACAACAAGTACAGCTCATCACAAACAGTGTTGTCACCTCTGATACGTGCTTCCAACCAACTGCTGAAAGTCCTGATGTGTTCACATGTAATCCAGTCGTCGCACTGCTCCGGGTGTTTGGAGGCAGACTGTTCTTGTGTTCATCGACATACGGGGTCACCAAGGTAGAGTTCTGTAGAACTGTGTAGTGTGCTTGAGACCAAGAATATCCGTCCCTGCATATTATTGAGTCCCTTCCAAGCGTGCCTTTTCTAGTCAGTCTCCCCTCATACCGCGATTTAGGGAGACCTATCTTCTTAAGGCCAGGAATGAAGTCAACACAAAACCCGATGACATCCTCTGTTTGATGGCCTATGGAGATGCTTCCTTCTGGCCTAGCGCGGTTACGGACATATTTCTTTAGGACTCCCATGAACCTCTCAAAGGGGTACATATTGTGTAGAAATATGGGGCCCAGAATGACAATCTCGTCAACTAGATGAACTAGGACGTGCGTCATGATATTGAAGAAGGATGGTGGGAACACCAACTCGAAACTGGCAAGACATTGCACCACATCACTCCTTAGCCTTGGTATGATTTCTGGATCAATCACCTTCTGAGAGATTGCATTGAGGAATGCACATAGCTTCACAATGGCTAATCGGACGTTTTCCGGTAGAAGCCCCCTCAATGCAACCGGAAGCAGTTGCGTCATAATCACGTGGCAGTCATGAGACTTTAGGTTCTGAAACTTTTTCTCTGCCATATTTATTATTCCTTTTATATTAGACGAGAAGCCAGTCGGGACCTTCATACTAAGCAGGCATTCAAAGAAAATTTCCTTCTCTTCTTTGGTAAGAGCATAGCTGGCAGGACCTTCATACTGCTTTGGAGGCATGCCGTCTTTTTCATGCAAACATTGTAGGTCCTCCCGTGCCTCAGCTGTATCTTTTGTCTTCCCATACACGCCCAAGAAGCCTAGCAGATTCACGCAAAGGTTCTTCGTCACGTGCATCACGTCGATCGAAGAGCGGACCTCTAGGTCTTTCCAGTAGGGTAGGTCCCAAAATATAGATTTCTTCTTCCACATGGATGCGTGTCCCCCAGCGTCACTCGGAACAGCTAGTGCGCCGGGACCCTTTCCAAAGATTACGTGTAAATCATTGACCATAGCAAGTACGTGATCACCGGTACGCATGGCGGGCTTCTTCAGGTGATCTGCCTCGCCTTTGATATGCTTTGCTTTCTTTCGACATTGATGGTTGGTCGGAAGAAATCAATGATGGCCCAGGTACACATTCTTCCTGCAGCTTGCCAGGTATATACTATCGGTGTCAAGTAAATAGTGCGTGGATGCGTGGTATCCCTTGTTTGTCTGTCCTGAAAGGTTACTGAGAGCGGGCCAATTGTTGATGGTCACGAACAGCAACGCCTTTAGGTTAAATTCCTCCTGTTTGTGCTCATCCCACGTACGTACACCGTGTCTATTCCACAACTGTAAAAGTTCTTCAACTAATGGCCTTAGGGACACATCAATGTCGTTGCCGGGTTGCTTAGGGCCTTGGATGAGAACTGGCATCATAATGAACTTCCGCTTCATGCACATCCAAGGAGGAAGGTTATACATACATAGAGTCACGGGCCAGGTGTTGTGATTGCTGCTCTGCTCCCCGAAAGGATTAATGCCATCCACCCTTAAAGCAAACCGCACGTTCCTTGGCTCACTTGCAAACTCATCCCAGTACTTTCTCTCGATTTTTCTCCACTGCGACCCGTCACCGGGTGCTCTCAACTTCCCGTCTTTCTTACGGTCCTCACTGTGCCATCGCATCAACTTGGCATGCTCTCTGTTTCTGAACAGACGTTTCAACCGTCGTATTATAGGAGCATACCACATCACCTTCGCAGGAACCCTCTTCCTGGGGGGCTCGCCGTCAACATCATCAGGGTCATTTCGTCTGATCTTATACTGTAATGCACCGCATACCGGGCATGCGTTCAGATCCTTGTACGCACCGCGGAAGAGGATGCAGTCATTAGGGCATGCATTTATCTTCTGCACCTCCAATCCAAGAGGGCATACGACCTTCTTTGCTGCGTATGTACTATCGGGCAATTCGTTATCCTTTGGAAGCTTCTTCTTCAATATTTTCAGCAGCTTCTCAAATCCTTTGTCAGGCACAGCATTCTCTGCCTTCCACTGCAGCAATTCCAGTACGGTACCGAGTTTTGTGTTGCCATCTTCGCAATTGGGGTACAACCCTTTTTTGTGGTCCTCTAACATGCGATCGAACTTCAGCTTCTCCTTTTGACTTTCGCATTGCGTCCTTGCATTGACAATGACCCTGCGGAGATCATCATCATCGGGCACATCGTTTGGTTCCTCTTGATCTTCAGTAGCTTCGCCCGTTGCAGCATCATCGTGCACATCGTCTGGTTCCTCTTGATCTTCAGTAGCATCACCGTATTCAGGGGGCACATAGTTGTCATCGTACTCTTCTTATTCGCTGTCTTCCATCATAACCCCTATTTCTCCGTGCCTCGTCCAAACATTATAGTGTGGCATGAAACCCTTGTAAAGCACGTGGGTGTGGAGGATTTTCCGGTCAGAGTAAGACTTTGTATTCCCACATATAGGGCATGGACAACACATAAAACCATTCTGCTTGTTTGCCTCAGCCACTTCGAGAAAATCATGCACGCCCTTAATGTACTCGGAGGTGTGTCTTGAACCGTACATCCATTGCCGGTTCATCTGCGTGCATTATATATAATTAAGTGTGTCAAAAATCATTACAGAACATCATGAATAGATAATTAAGTGACAAAATTAATAGAAGTTCATCATCACATTACAACCAAAGTACATACATAGTTCTCATCTAACAACATAAAGCTCTGCAGAGCATCTAAATTAATTAAACCATACACTGAAACTATGTAAAACATTTCAATGCGAAAACAAATGCGATCATAATCGCAAGAAATGTAACAACTGATCCAACGGCATAATGATACCAAGCCTCGGTATGAATGGCATATTTTCTAATCTTTCTAATCTTCAAGCGCATTACATCCATCTTGATCTTGTGATCATCGACGACATCCGCAACATGCAACTCCAATATCATCTTCTCCTCCTCAATTTTTCTAATTTTTTCCTTCAACAAATTGTTTTCTTCTTCAACTAAATTTAACCTCTCGACAATAGGGTCGGTTGGAATTTCCGGTTCAACAACCTCCTAGATAAATAAAATCTATGTCACGTTGGTCGGCATAATTGTCATAAACAATAAATGAACCAATAGTTATGAAAAGATAATATATACCACATCTGAATCATAGACAGGACGAGGGCCGACGGGGGCGGATACCAAAACCATCGCACTATATAAGATGCAATAATAGAAGTAAGAAAATTATACAAGTATCTATATAAACATACAAATAAGAGTTTTTTCCTTTTAGAAAGAAGATAAGAACAAGAGGCTCACCACGGTGGTGCCGGCGACTAGATCGGCGCGGGCGATCGACGGCGGTGAAGACGGGGACGGGACGTGACGGACCGCTAACCCTAGAAAAATATTGAGGAAAATGGAGCTTGGAGGTGGAGCTTGGAGAGGAGAAAGCTTAAGTAGTGTGGCTCGGGCATTCCTTCGAACTCCTCGTGTGCATAGGAGGTGAGCTAGAGCACCACAAAGCTCTCTCCTCGTCGGCCACGAAAAACAGAGCTGTGCGAGTGCTCTGCTCGCGGGGTATATATAGGCAATTAATTGGTCCCGGTCCATGGCTTGAACCGGGACTAAAGGGAAGCCTTTGGTCCCGGTTCATTCCCCCAACCGGGACCAATGGTGGTGGGCCAGGAGCAAGGCACATTGGTCCCAGTTCTTCCCACCAACCGGGACCAAAAGGTCCAGACGAACCGGGACCAATGGCCCACGTGGCCCGGCCGGCCCCCGGGGCTCACGAACCGGGTCCAATGCCCCCATTGGTCCCGGTTCTGGATTGAACCGGGACTAATGGGCTGACCCGGCCTGGACCATTGCCCCCTTTTCTACTAGTGTACGATGAGCCAAAGCGCCACATAGTTCTTTTAGGAAAAAGGGACATCGTGGGAGTGGAGGACAAGACAGACATGTCTGAAGATTATGAAAAGTTTCATGAAATTCCTCCCTTCAAAGTCAAGGCTAACCCCAGCATCCTGATAAACGATGAAGATTATCCATGGTTACGGCGCAATAAGCAAATGACACAAGCGAAGAAAAAGTGAAGACTTTCTCCCGCAACTATTATGATGATACCATGCCAACTTTGTAACTGACGAGTATGATACCATTGTCCATTTTGTACATGCACATGCTATGTGGGTCAATTTATGATACCATGCAAACTTTCAACTTTTTCAGAGTTCATTTGAAGTGCTTTAATGTCTTATGGTTCGGCCCTCGTAATAATTAAAAATAGCAACAATAAGTATTTTGTTGTAAGTAGAAACAAAATAAAATAAATAAAGCAAGAAAGAAAACAAAAAAAAAATAAAAAAAAGTGTTTTCAAATTTGAAAACTAATGGCACTAACAGAAAGTTTATAATTTTCCTAAA
>NC_041385.1:795935403-795936360 GCF_002162155.2 Triticum dicoccoides | reverse complement strand
CGCGCGCGCCGCCCCTTCCCCGACCCCGTCGCCGTCGCCGCGCGCGCTGCCCCTTCCCCAACCCCGTCGCCGTCACCCCGACCACACGCCGCCGCCTTCGGTCCGGCCGCCGGCGCCCTTTCCTCTTATTTTTTTGTGCATTTTATGTATATGTTCTCTGTGTATATATGTATATGTTCTCTGTGTATATATGTATATGTTCTCTGTGTATATATGTTCATATATGCAAAAGTTAGATTTTAGAAAAACTTTATATATGCAAAACTTTATATCTGCAAAAAATTATACATATATGTAAGTATATCTGTATACGTATGTATAGATGTATGTATGTGGATACATGAGGGGGGTCGATATACCCCCTCTCCGATAGCATTTTTGTGCATTTTAGGTTAGTGTATATATATGTTGGTGTATATATGCAAAAGATAGATTTTTAGAAAAAATACTATTTTTTCTGTTGATGATATGATGATGTTTTTTTTCATATATGCATTTTTTCATATATGTATTATTTTTTAAGTTGTTAGTAGATATCGATTTTAAGTTAGTGCATTTTAGGTTAGTGTAGAAGAGAAATTTAAAGTAAAATAAGGAAAAGGAAGAAAAGAGGAAGAAGGAAGAAGGAAGAAAGAAGAAGAAAAAGAATGAGAGGAAAAAGGAAAATAAGAAGATGAAGAAGAGGAGAGGAAGAAAAGGAGAAATAAATAAGAAGAGGAAAAAAGAAGAAAAAGAAGAGGAGAAGAAGAAAGGAATAGAGGAGAAGAAGAAACAACAGAAAATTTTCTATTTTTTCTTCTTCTCCTCTATTCCTTTCTTCTTCTCCTCTTTTTTTTTCTTCCTTCTTCCTTCTTCCTCTTTTCTTCCTTTTCCTTAATTATTTTCCTTTCTCGTCGTTGTCGATATAACCCCCTCGAGATAACTTCAACATGAGGGGCGGTTGATATAAATACCCCC
>NC_041385.1:795930697-795935137 GCF_002162155.2 Triticum dicoccoides | reverse complement strand
TTAGAGAGAAAACGATGTTGGTCTCCTACCCCCCCCCTCCCCCCGCCGCGCCCCTACCCGACAAATTAACTCTCTCGAAGCGTTGTTGTGTCGAGGCGACCCCAAACCCTAGAGAAGAAGCGTCGAGGCCACTAACATGATTCCTTATTGTGATTAGTTGGCTAGTTCTACGTTTGCCATCTGTACCATATATAAACATGTTGTAAATATTTGCAGAAACTATGGAGCACTGCCGAGACGAAGAAACAGAAGCGATATTGAGGGACATAATCGCAAATGGAAGGGATGAAGTTGCGTCATTTCTCCTCGACACTGTTGTTGGTCAGCTGGAAGAACGGGGTGAAGAAGAGGGCTATGTTCATGATGGCTTCGGCCCATTAATGCCGGTACAAGAACAGGACTATGTTCATGATGGCTCCGGTGACACAATGGAGGAACAAGAAGGAGACCGTGCTGACTGCTCCAGTGACCGAACCGAGCCTGGCCAGGTATATATATATTAGTTAAGCCCGTGCTGACTAGTTAATTGATGCATCCATTGTTTTGGTATATGTACACATATTAATTACTCTCGTCTTTCTTCCTTATAATTTCTAGCCCTCCGGATCGAGCACAACTTCGGTAAGGAGACGAGGCCTGAAGAAAAAGTTGAGCTCGGATGAAAAGTTTGAGATCATAGAAATCGCGCCCGACGGCGAACCGATTGAACCCATCCGGACAAGGAAGGCATTTTCTTCTCAGTGCGGGGTTCTTGTTAGGGAGAAGATCCCGATCAGCATCCAGCAATGGTATAAGCCTAAGGAGGAAGACCCTGAGGTGTCTTATGTCAATGATATGCAGAAAGAATATCTTTGGACTGAGCTAAAGGCAAATTTCACCCTACCGCCAGAGGAGGATCCGGAGAAGACAGTTAAAGAGAAATTAATCAAGTCTTGTGCTCTTAAGAAGATGGCAACCCTAATGAGGAGGTGGAGGAAAGAGCTGAACCAGTTTGTCAAAAATAAAAAGACACCAGAATTCATCGGCAAATATGAGAAGATCAAAGATCACTGGCCCGCATTTGTGGCCCACAAGACATCGGAAAAGAGTAAGAAGATGTCGGAGACAAACAAGAAAAATGCTGCGAAGAAGACGCTTCACCATCGCACGGGGTCAGGTGGCTACCTGCAAGCCCGGCCTAAGTGGTCCAAGGCTGAGAATGATCTACTTGAAAAAGGGATCGAACCAGAGACAATGAGATGGCCAGACCGTTGCCGGACTTGGTTCTTCGGGTCTGGCAGAACCTTGGACCCTGTAACAGGGTTTTGCCAGTGGACGGACGAGCAACTGGAAATACCAGTCAAGAACCTTCGACACTATATCGATGCAGCGCAGCGAGGGACGTTCCTTCCAAACAGGGAGAAGGACGAGCTCACAATGACCCTTGGGAATCCTGAGCACCCTGGACGGACACGAGGCGCGCCAGGCTCCATTCCGTGGAAGGTTGGTTTTCCGGACGCAGGGGGTTACAAAACCCACGAGAGGAGGAAGAAACTAGAGCAGGACCAACTGCAGGCGCTGCACGAAAGGGTAATGGGGCTAGAGGATCGAGAAGAGGAACGAGAAGCAGTAGATCGCAGCAAACGACCTACCGAAGCTTCCCCCGAAGCTACCCCGCCATCTCAGCGGAGAAGCAGCGTGGCTTCCAGCGAGCTACTTCAGCCGGAGCATGTCTTGACGGCTCCTGCCAGCTATCCCGTGGATGGTATCACGGAGTCTTAAAATTGCCACATGATGGCGCGATGGATGAATTTGAAGGTCAAGGCGGCTGTTGGCCAAGTTTATCCTAGTGGACCCGGCACAACTTATCACTGCCAACCGATTCCAAAAGGATATGCTAAGGTGATGGTGGATGAAATAACGGAGGGATTTGAGGACCTCGTGCTTGACCACCCTACCGGTGAAGGGGAGACTAGGCTGGGTTCTGCTCTGAAGACTCCATGCCTATGGAAGAAGGAGCTCATCAACCTTCTGAACTGGACGCCTCCGCCTCCTCCTCCTGCTCCGGCGAGTCAGGGCACTCCGCCTCCTCCACCGCCTCCTCCTCTGGCGAGTGACAATCAGGGCACGCGTGGCGGCACTCCGCCTTCTTCTCCGGCGCATGGCGGCACTCCGCCTCCTTCTCCGCCTGTGCCGGCGCTCCCGAGCAGCCAGCAACATCCTCCTTCTCGGCCTCACCAGCAAGGGTGGAAGAGATCCGGCGCCGCCCCGGCTGCTCCGGCGCGTCGTACTCCTTCTCCTCCGCCTCGTAAGCAAGAACGAAAGAAGACAGACGCCGCAGCCGCTCCGTCTGCTCCGGCGTCTAGCAGCACAACCAGAGGCGGGAGGCAATACAAATACGGTCCATCATCTCTCAAGCCTCTAGAGAAGTTACCGTACGAGAGGTCCGAGGAGGAAAACGATATGATTGTGCGGACCCACGTGAAGGAGTTCTTTGAAGGGGTGAAAGCAAAGAGACATCCACCTCCGAAGGAGAAGGTAGATCCGGTGAAAGCAAAGCGCACTATCGATGCCCTGAGGAAACCACCAAAGTCTCCGCCGAGAACCAACTATGAGCGCATTACTGAACAGACATATCTCCAAGCCCAGCGGTCGGGAACTACTGTCAGTGCTAAAAGGTCAAAAGAACGAGCAAAGGGGGAAAAAATTGCCCAGCTCGGTGAACAAGCACATCAATCGTGCCCCCCCGCTCAATGTGTCTAATGCTCCGGGGACGGTGGCCGGTTATGGCAATCTTGACGATTACCTGCCTGACGATGCACTTCCTGATTTCTTGGAGGTGGACGAACACAGATACGAGTACGGGAAGCCTCTCGTCAAAGATGAAAAATCTCTGACAACAATGATGCGAAGATTCCATAATTGGTACATGGAAACCTGCAGAGATTCTGAGGGTAAGAATGCTTCGTATCTGCATATTAAAGAGGAGCACGATCTCGTTGCAAATGATCTGTTGACTGTTCCATTTGATGAGTTCTTCGCGTTCTTCAATCAAAAGGCCCTCGATAAACTAATGGTCTTTTGCTACTGTCTGTAAGTACTATTTCTGTCATTAAGTCTCTATATATAGCTCGGCTCTTTCATTTCATGTATTTATAATTAATTATCCTCAATATATTATGCAGATTGAAGATCGTCGAGTGCAAAAAACAAGAAATTATGATATTGGGTTCATTAACACAAATATCATAGATGAATTTCTGGTTGAAAAGAACATCAAAGAGGTCGAGGACAACATGCTACAATCATTGATAAAAAATCAAAACAAAGATACCATACTCTTTCCTAACAACGGCAAGTGAGTGTTACTGTCGTGTGCATATTCGGTTTCCCTTATTACTCGAGCGAGGTTATAGTAATGTAATTGATGAGTTATGCATGCGTGTGCAGGTACCACTATATTCTTCTGGAGATTAAGCTTGAGCGTGGACTAGTAACTGTCTTAGACTCGAGACGGAAAGATCCCAAATCCTATGCGGACATGACTGAAATGCTCAGCAAGTAAGTTCAATCGATCATTATCGCACCATATCGGCAACTTTTTGTTCATTTCCTGATATCTCAAGTAATAATAATTATTTTCTTTGTCTTGCAGGGTTTGGAAACAGTTCACCGCAGAAGCTCCGGGACTGCCGAAGGAGCTGCGATATACATACCCGAAAGTAAGTGCGCGCATCTCCCGTTGATTCTATAGCTATACTTTCATCAATGCCATTTATAATGCTTCATTATCAGTTTGATTAACCTCTATTTCTCGTAAAGTGCTTGTGGCAGGAAGAAGGGAATGATTTCTGTGGATACTACGTGTGCGAGTTCATCCACAACGCGACTTTGAAAAACAAGCGGGGCTACTCTCAAAGACAATATGAAGTGCGTAAGCAATAATATTCACAATTTCATTTTATTACACCATCATTTTTGTTGAGTTTCATTCATATATATGTATTAATTAACCCCCTTCTTCAAATTAGACGTGGCAGATGCGGAATGAACTCCTAGAACCAGATCGCATGAAAGCAATTCAAGAGGAATTGGCGGGATTTTTTCTTGACCACGTCATCAATAAAGCCGGAGAATACCATGTGGAAATTGATTTCAATTGCTAGTGGATTCTAATTATAAGAGATGTTATACATATTGTACATGCATGTATGTAGCCAGTAGCGTCAGATACTTGTTGTTCGACCAATCTCTCGGAGAAGGAGAGAGGTCGATCGATCACTTCTCTCGGTATGCATGAACTTCTGTACTGAATGGTTCTCTCGATCACTTATGTATATATAGTGCGTAGATTCGACCAAGCACGGACATAAGAGAGGACACTTCTCTCTATTAATTAGCTAGCTAAACACAATATATGAAACACGTAAATTAACCCCCCCAAAACCCCCAATCCCCCCC
>NC_041385.1:795917355-795930444 GCF_002162155.2 Triticum dicoccoides | reverse complement strand
GTCCCGGTTGGTGCCACCAACCGGGACCAAAGGCCCCCTGACTGGGCTCGGCGCACAGAGCCACGTGGAGGCACATTAGTCCCGGTTCTTGTTTGAACCGGGACTAATGGGTGGAGGTATTAGTAACGGCCCATTAGTCCCGGTTCATGAACCGGGACTAAAGGCCCTCACGAACCGGGACTATTAGGTGTTTTTCTACTAGTGCCTTGTCGCTCATCCGCTCGCACCATGACAAGTTAAATTGATAGGCTTCATCGACTGCAACAATCTCTCCCCAATTTCAACTTGGCGAATTTATAGACCACCTCAAATATGCCTTGGACTATCCAGCCTCGCCAGTAACCTGTGGAAAACTCCACCCGGTGGACTACACCATCCACCCTAGCGAGATACATGCAGACTCCTTGTGGATCACACCACCCTGTGGACTACACCGCCCACTCCAGCCTCATGTAGAGACATGGCCTCACTGAAGAGACTCACCTTCACTGGTTTACCGCCCCCACATAGTTGAACTTGATCCTCTCGTTGAGACACACAGACGGCCTGAGCTTCATCTTCAACGCCTCCTCACAGAGACGAGCACTTGGACATGACGACGACTGACGACCAACTGACCGACCGACCGACCGACCGTGCTACGTACTCCTATAATCACTATAACTCCTATAATCACTATAGGACTCTGACAAGATTACCTAACAGTCTTCCCCGCTTGTTTGAAGAAACTTAACTGGACCAGCATGAGTAACAAATGCAAGGAGACACACAAAACAAGTGATACAACCAGATGGTGAAGATCTCACCAAATGAATGCCGACGAGTCTCGAATTAAATTGGGTATGTAGTTGCTAGGAAGAAAGCAGGCAGCGAGTGATTCAAGTACAGAAACGAGCCAGCAGTACAGTGCAAATAAACCCTGATCTAATCGAAGGAAGAAACTTAAAATGTTATAGAATGAATCGACGTCACCAAGAAGAAGATTCGGACATGGGCGGATAGAATAAGAGCTTCCTCTCGTTGCATAAGGAAGATGGATCAAGCGCCAAGGCAAACGCAGAGTCGCAGATGCAGTGTTGTTGAGTTTTGACTGTCTTTGTTGGATCGGAATCAGGACGGGAGTTGGAGGCACGGAAGGCCGAGTCCATGTCCGCGAAATTTGTTAGCTCTACGGAAGGACATAGTAGGATTAAACGGGTTAAAGTAGATGGCGGAAAAATATTAATACTAGTACCTTCATGCAGGTTTCTGATGATTCGAGCGCTCCACCTGAAATGGGAAAAGGGAAGGAGAGATAAAATACTCAACACTTAGGCACTTTTGTAGTAGCGGAATTAAGTAGCCTGTTGACAAGTAGCGAACCTTGGAGCATGCTTGGCTTGCTTCACAGTTCGCACCGTACATTGTCCAGGTGAACCAGACATGTAATGGAATAGTGCAATTCCAACCATGTCTGCCATTTCCAGTCTACTCTCTCCATATAGTAGTAGTATATACACTTCTATGATGCAGAAGCAGAGCTCCTGCTGTTCGCCTCGAAGAACAACACAGCGCAAGTCACAGTTCTACTCAAAGAGACAGATGATGATATTAACATTGTTACAGATTCTATGCTGGCTGGTACCCGGAAATTACAGCACCACTCACCTCGTTTGAATAAACTTGGACCAGCTCATCAGCATGTGTAGCAGATACGAGAAAACAATGGATACAAACAGGAGGAGAAAATTCAGATGATGTCACCAACTCAATGCTGATGAATCTTGATTCTTGAATAAAAATTGGGTTACAAGCTGCTGGGAAGAAAGCAGCGGAGCGAGTGATTAAAGTACACAGACAAGCCAGGAGTACAACGTTATAAATAAACACCTGACCAATTTTGAAGGAAGAAACTTGAATGGTTCTTGAATCAATTGACGGAAGCTAGAAGAATATTCAGGCATGAGTGGACAGAATGAGAGCTTCATCTCGTCGCAGAAGGAAGACGGTTCAGACAGCTAGGTAAGTGCAGTGGTTTTGGCCGTCTTTGTTGGAACGGAAGCAGCGGAAGACTTGGAGCTAGGCTGGTACGATCGAAGCCATGTCGATGGAACATGTTAGTTCTCCTGCAATGCCATGTGAATAGCTCAGCTAAATGTTCTGGAGAGAATACAGATTCATTCAAGTACAGAAAATGGCATGTATAATATTGTGGATTGCTAAATGTTACTAGTGGATTGCTTGCTAATCTGTGTTTCCTAGCACGTTATGTGTCTATGTAATATTGTGGTAACAAATATTGCTATCTATTTGTGCACATAAGTAACCAAGGCGAAATTCACATTGCGATTTTCTTGGCACCTTACTTAGACAGTAACGTTAGCCCTTAGGTTTCAGGATCTCAGGGGTGCTGAATGAACTAGCTAGCTAAATAAAGGAGGCAATAGAAATGCTGTAGAGCAGTACTCCCTCCGTCCGGAAATACTTGTCATCATCAAAATGAATAAAAGAGGATGTATCTAGACATATTTTAATTCTAGATACATCTCTTTTTATCCATTTTGATGACAAGTATTTTCGGACAGAGGGAGTATCTGCGTGCATGATTTTCATTGTGTAGCCTCCACCTGAAATTGGGAAAAGGAAATTAAAAAAGGTAAACTCTAACACTTGCTGAAGTACTACTCCCTCCGTTTCAAAATAGATGACCCAACTTTGTACTAGGGAGTAGTAAATAAGGGATTAGAACAGAGGTAGCCCGCTGATGAGTAGCGAACCTCAGCACATGCAGCATTAATTGGTATCTTCCTCCGCCTGAAGCTGAGAAAGAAAGAGGGAGAGGAATGAGCATTTGGCAACTTATGGAGCACGGAAATTGGAATAAGTACAAGCTGTGTGGAGTCATGGTGCGTGTACCTTTCTCGATGTGCAAACATTACCAAAAAGTGCTCCTATCGATATGAAGGTCAGGACGGTTGGGATGGTCACTCGCTGCAGCCTTCAACGCAACCTCTGCTTTATTCACCTCCGAATTGGTAGATTCCTCTGCTTCATTCACCTCTGAATCGCTGGATTCTTCATACCAAAGCTCGAACTCGACATTCTCGAGGGAAGGGAGGTGCCCCATGCCTAAATCCAAGTCGTCACGGCTGATCCATCTAGCTGGGAAGCCGGACTCAAGGTGCTTCAGCCTTGGCGCAGCTCCTCGCGGAAATGTGGATGGCAACACAGGTATATTTCTGAAGGATAACTTTGTCGCATGTGGGAACGCATCGGCAGTAACCACCAACATCTCCACTGCACCCTGTTGTGATAAGCTCTCGATGGCATTTATCTCAAAGTTGAGATAACGAAGAGTGGGCAGCATACCAAGGAGCCGAATGTCCTCCGGTCGGACTTCAAACACTTCTATCACCAGGCAGGAGAGGCAGGAGAGGAGATGAAGCGATGACAGATTAATCCATGCCGGCAGTGTCTGGAACGAGCCTAGTCCCGCAAAAGATAATCTACGGAGCTGAGGAGGGGGCACCCAGCCTTCGTCCACTGGATCAAAGCTTTCATTATAGGGCTTAATATGTAGACTTTCCAAATTATGCAAATTACTCAGGGATTCCATTAAAGCTTTTTTCGTGCTTTCATGCATACAGCTCCAAATAAACATGAGCACCCTCAACTTGGTCAGATGGCACAACTCTTTCACAATGTCCAGGTTATGGTTTTCATTCCACGCGTGGCCCACCTGCAGTCCATGTATCACTTCTAGGGTTGTCAGGTTGTCCATCCCAGAAGGCAACTCTGTACGTCCATTGATATATAGGCACTTCAGATTTCTCAAGGAAACAATGCTTGATGGTAAATTTTCTAAATTGCAAGTTCCTCTCAAATCCAGTGTTTGCAGAAAATATAGCTTTCCTATATCCACTGGGAGCTTTTTAATATTCTTACTTCCTACTCTCAGATACCTCAAGTGTACCAAACTACCAACATAGCCAATATCTGAAACAGTGCAGTCCTCCAAAGCCAATACACGCAGAACTCTTGAACTTGAAACAAGCGGCATGTGGTGAACATTATCATTTTCAAAAACAGTAACAGACCTCACTTGTGCCATGTTGGTGGTAGCCACATCTACATTGCCCTTCTGGATGGATAATATGTGAACCCTGCTTTGTGAGATGGGCACATTTCTCCTAGTACCATCCAATATAGTGACAAAGTTTTCTTCACTAGACAAGGAACATATGGTATCAAGCACCATGTCATGCACACGACAAGCTTCTACCCTTCCATCTTCATTGATGTCAATTGGCTGGATCATGTTTCTATTTATAAGCTCGTTAAAATAAGAATCACCGAGCTCATATAAACTAGCTTCTTGTTTTTCACTGTAAACAAAGCCTTCCGCTATCCACCTCCATATAAGCTCATCTCTCATAATCTTGTGATCTTCTGGAAAGATACTTAGATATAACAAGCAAGGCTTCAAATGAAATGGTAGGTCATAATAGCTAAATAATAATATCTTCTTCATCTCCTCTAGACTGCGATCTTCTGTAAGACCATGCCCAATGGAATTGAGCAAACCATGCCATTGATCCTTTGTTTTAATTTGACAATTGCTAGCTAGAAGACTTGCTATAGTAATAATAGCTAATGGTACCCCACCACATTTCTTTAAGATATCTTCAGATACTTGCAAAAACTCTTGAGGACATCCTTGTTCATGAGAAAATACTCTTTTATAGAAGAGTCTCCTCGATACATCATTAGAAAGAGCTCTCATTCTGTAAATATCATCACCGGAAGAACAACATGCTTCTGACACACTGACAATACGACTTGTTGTGATTAGCCGGCTTCCAAAGCTTTTCTTTGAAAAGGCACACTTGATTACCTCCCACACCTTTTTATCCCAAATGTCATCAATTACGATGAGGTACCTGATGAATGTTTATGAGAGTTAGTTCACAAACTAGTCGATGAAGATACATGTTCTAAGGAGACTATATTAAATGTTATCCAAGTGCGAAATCACCAAGAGGACTAGAAGAATTTATATGAAACACTATAAGACTATATATAGTGAATCAATGATATGCTACCAGAATGAATATATACTAAGAAATAAGTTTCATGGTTTTACTATCAATATGTACTAGGAATAAAGAAGCATACCTCTTGTTATTAAGGAATTCAATGAGCTCGTCAATGAGATGCTTTTCTTCCCTTACTGCATTATAAATGTTTGCATATTTGTTCTTGTCAAGTTCAAAGAGAATATCCTTCAAAATTTTCCTCATGTCAGGATTCTGAGAAACTGAAACAAAAGCACTACAATCAAATTGCACTTTGATTTTATCATACGCTGCTTTGGCCAGAGTTGTCTTGCCTAACCCACCAAATCCAACAATAGAGATCACCTTCAGCGGATGGTTTAACCAATCATCACCCCCAATCAACATGTTGATCAACTCATCACGTGTATCTTCAATGCCAATGAGCTCTGTCACATCTTTGTATAAAGCCATGACACGAGGATCAATGCTAGCACTAACAGGGGTTTGATGCACAAGCTCATACCTTTGACGCAGCTCAGCCAATTGTTTAGCCTGACCAACCGCTTCTTCTAGAGCATCAGATATCCCATGCAGACTCTTTCCCTTCTTGAATAATTTGATGGTCTTCTTGAGCAAATTTTTGACTCTGTTCTTCGGGTTGGCAGCCTCACCACCACCCTCCACATGAACCATGAAGGTGTCAATGATGTCTTCCATTTGGTAGGATAACTCCTTCACCTTTCCTGCCCAAATCTTGACCCCCTCACCGAGCTCTTCCGGCGGCACTTTCGCCACAGTGCGGAGGGCGGCATGCATCAATGTGAGCTCTGTCACGAGAGACTCAATGCCTTTCTTCACTCGTTTCTCCAAGGTGAACTCACCGACGAGCAGGCTTGTAAGCTTTGGGAGGAGAGGGCCGATGGCCCCCATGGCAATCTCCATGGCTCGACCTCACCACACGCTCTTGTGGTAGTGCTTTGGGTGGACGAGAGCTAATATCACCACGTGGTTGGTAGGAAGGTCCTCTAGGCAATGTGTGTGCGGCTATCATGGAGGAGAAGCTAGCTAGCTATGTGGTAGAACTAATTGACAGGGTACCGTATGTGCTAGGGCGAGGCTCAGATGCAATCTTGGGATGGGGCATTGGATGCCACTTCGACTGCAGCGACAGGGTTAAATTACACCACGTCACCGATCTCCATGCGCAGACTTTACGTACCTGCTGTCGTGCCGAAGAAAAATAGTGTTGAGAGATTCCAGTTGCTCCCTGAGACCATGTGTATGTGTGTGTGCATCATGTGAGACAAATGTGTATGTGTGTGCGACACACCCTTGCAATGTTTAAACGCCACCCGTTCATTGGCACTTGTGAAATCATGTGAGATTGCCTGCGATGATGCGATCGATGCCTCTGAGCAAGTGCACTAGTTTAGTTTTAAACTGCTCGGTTGCATTACCTGGAGATGCCCCTGAGCAGATGCATTAGTATAGTTACAAATGAACTTCTCAGTTTGCATTACCATGCATACCCATTTACCTCATTCCAAGAATGGTTTCGGCGTGCGAGGACGTGATCAGAGCCAGAGGATCGCCAGGTGTTGCAAGCATGAAGCGCTGCTATCAGCCGATAAGCGCACCGCGCAAGGGACCAGAGACCCGTCATGGTGCATACGCGCCCCATACGGTTGGATTGCCTCCCCGCTGCCCGGTGACAGTAAACATTTCGTCAGGGAAATCACATTCACATCCGACCGCGTGTCAGCGAGTGTCTCAATTTATAAAAATGGGTCCGTGTCTGCTATAGGAAGAAAGCACCGCATTATAACAATTACTTAAAGTAGATATATACAAGCCAGCAGTACATTGAGAAAACTAATAGCAACCAATACGAATAAAAGGTGAAATTCCAAAATATTGTAGCATAAATTGAAGGACATATTAATTCCATTCCACTTTTCTGGAGTAAAACGACTCTGAAAGCAGTTAGGAACAAAGAAACATAATGGATAATCAAAGCAGGCAAATTGACCAGCTAGTCATACATCACAAGTATATAACTTTTCCTTACAAAAGAAAGAAATGGGGAAGAAAGTTCGTCATTAGCAAAATTCAGGGGACGCCACAGAAACTTGGTGGTTCTTGAATCTGACGGAAGTGATAACAGTATTCCGGCATAAGTGGGTACAATTACAATGAGAGCTTCATGTTGCCGCAGAAGAAGAATCAAACACCATGGCAAAGTGTTCCTGTCTTCTTGAGTGTCACTGCCTAAGTTGGCAAGAATGGAAGCATTCAGGCAATATTTCTAAATCTAACACATGTAGAAGACGAGCGTTCAACATAAGCGACACTGGAACGACAATAGCACATGGATATGGCAAGAGAGCCTACTTGGACCTTGTTGTTGTTGTTGATGGTGGTCATGTCTGCCGCGCTCTTTCGGATGGATGATCTTCAGCGTGCCATGCAAGTGGTTTTCTTCACTTGGCAAAAACATATGCACTACTAGGAAAACCCTTACCAGTAGCGCGGGGTTTCTTGCTATTAGTAGCGCGGGCAGGCGCGCTACTGCTATGGCGCTACAGCTATTTTTTAGCAGTAGCGGTTGTTTGGCCCAACGCTACTGGTATCTAAAGCTAGCTATAGCGCGCTTTCATCCAGCGCTACTGATAATTATCTATAGCGCGTTGAACTAGCCAGCACTACTGTTACTTGAGTGCTACTGGTAATCTTTACCCCCACGCCACTGCTAACTTTTGGAATTTTTTTTTGCGTTTTGGCTCTGTACACAATCAAACAGATCCACCATTTATATAATAACATGCATATTCATTGAAAATCAAGTGAGTCATTGATGAGCCAAAGTTATTAGAAGTCTCGACATGTCTCAAATATCTCATCATCATCAATCATGGTCGAATACATGTCCCGAAATAGCGTTCAAGTCATTACAAGTTCTCAATACATGCAACTACATGGTCACATACTCATGTTTCATCATCAATGTAGACTATGATATGACCGCATAGAAGATAAGAGCGATCACGATGATCAAAAGCGGTATTATGTAGTAGTTTTTGCAGCGGCGCTGGTTCTGAATCCCCTGTTGTGCTATGAATCTCAAGTAACTAGCTTCGGCTTCCGCTCTGCTATCAAACCCTTTCTGGCTTCCGCCGGAGAAGCCAGAGACTTGGGCCTGACACTCTGGCCACTCATCATACACACCCGGAACATGCCCTACATACAAGGCATACCACTTCCTTGCCATCATTGATCTATATACCTGTCAGAGATGCACATATATATACCATGAAGCGAATTCAACAAAACAGTTATGAAATAGAAGCAACATATAGAGTAAACATAGTTAACAAATTTACCAAAAATAATTAACTAGAGCGCGGCACCATACATCTAATAGTTTCGTCGTACTGAGAGATTCAAAGTTTCATCGTACAGAAAGTAACAAGTAACTAAACAGACACATTGTTTTTAAGCAGTGCACTCTTCCCATTTGTCCATATCCGGGAGGACAGACCCAAGCTTAGTGAAAGGCGCCATGTCCTGACGCTGTAGGGCAATGCGGGTTCGGACGTCAGCTCACGATATTGGGCCGGCGTAGAACATCCCATTCTCTTCGAGCACATCTTTGATGATGATGGACGCAATTTCCTGTTGGATCCGGTAGAAATCATTTCGAAGTCGATTATCCGGCACGGCTCCAAAGGCTTCGGCCCATCTCTGGATATGGGTATTGGATGAAGATTTCATGCAAAGTGATTGCACATCCCCTCTGTACTCCATCATTAGATGGATGACGTAGAATCCATCATTCTCACTTCTTGTCGGTTGCTGGATGCAACAGAAGTCAGTCTTGTGGCTGAAACAAAGCCCGGCCTTATTTGTTTTTTTGTGTTGGATGTAGCCACCCCGCATGCTGAAGCCCAGCATAGCTCTGTCCAGAACATACTTTATGTGTGTAATCTTTCTTCTCTATGTGCTTCGACGGGTCCAAATATAGAGCGCGGGAGTAACGCGGGTAAAGAACAATGAGAACGCCATGACACCCCCGCTGCGCAAAATACACGATCAAGTTTAGCCTCCATGCGTGCAAAGTAACTATTGAAATGCACGAAAGGATGTATGTGTTATAGTGCTATCCGCGGATGACTTACCTGGGATGATAAGGTAGGAGAATCGTTTCTTTGTCCTTATTGCTGACCAAGAATTCTTCGATGTACTGACTCGCATATTGACGGTTGGCGTCGTTGACTGACAAGAAGCCCTCATGCATGTAGTATGAGTCCGCGACCGCAAGACCGGTGACTTGCTCTCTCCTGACGATGTAGTGCATGTGCAGCGCATACATGCGGACGAACGTAAAATCGAGTGTCCTCATTTGAAACATCTGGAAGATGTAATCAAGCCTCAGGAAGAAGAGGTCCGCGGGGCATGTGTGGACATACATCTTGCAACTGCTCGGCACATGAACCATATAAAGTGGGTATCCTGGATCATCCGAGGCGAGGAGGCTTCTCTCTGTCGAAAGCACATGGTCATGGAGTCTCCTGAGATCCCCTTCTATGGCAGCTAGTGCATTCGCCGGTACCATTGGCTCTCCCACGACATGGATTAATGGCGCATGTTTCATCGATACATGGTCAACCTTGGTCAAAGGTTGCTGGCTGCTAGAACCAACATTGCCAGCTCTATTGGATTTTCTTGCCGCCGGTCTCTTCCTCTGCTTCCTCTTGGTGGGCTGAGGTGCTGGTGGGTCTGTCAGACCCTCCCTGAGCACCACCCCTAGTGTTTCCGGGCTCAGCATTGGACGTCTCTGGCTAAGTAGTTGAGCTTGGGTGGAGCTGGCATCTGGAGGCGTGTCCTGCGAGGATTGCATGAACAAAGACTTCTTGCACTCCCGAGGACGTTCTGGCTCTGGTACATGCATCTCATATTCATATGGTTGACTCGTTGTTACTTCGTTGTCAAAGGCAATATTGCAATACTGGTTAGGGTCATCATCGGCCTCCTCCATGTCATGATCCCTATCCTCTTCCATAGGGCAGATGGCATCATCTGCCGGCGGAACGGTTGGCCCTCCTTCCTCATGTCTCTCGATCTCAGCAAGCAGCATAGACGATGGTTGTACTTGTGTAGGTGGTGTTGTGGTCATACCTTCATGAGGTCCCGTTGGTGTGCTCCCGGCCACCTCGACACGAAGAAGATTTTTCGGCCACAGGATCGGCCAATTTTTGCATTGGCCAAGCTGCGTGGGAGTCTCGTCATCCTCTCCATCGGTTTGTATCGGACGAGGGAGACCCTCATAGCCCGCTTTCACACTCGCCAAGGAGACCCTTAAGGCGTTATCAGGCATCTTCCGGCGGTGAAACAATCGATCCTTAGGCTTCACTATAGTACCCTTCCCCACATCCACTAACCCGCCCTTCATGTTGTAAAGGAGGGTGCACGGAGTGGAGTCGGCCTACAAAGACATATGCGTGCGGCATTAGAGATCCAAAAAGAACGGCAACTGAAGATTAATTAATTAGTTGAGTTGATGAAGGTGCGACGACGTGTATTTACCGTGAGGGCGTCGAGCTCAGCCAATGTCGACGGCCCGACATTCAAGCCAGAGACGGAGCTAGGGCTGCTGTGAGAGTTGGGCGGAGGAGCAGGTGCTGGAGGAGGTGCGGGTGCGGTTGCCATACTAGGTACGGGTATGGGTGCGATGTTCATTGAGTTGCTCCTGGTGAATCTGGGCATGGGAAATTCACTTGGTGGCGCATTTGGATTTTGTTGCACCCATGTGACCACTGTTGGAATCAAGGTTGTAAAGGCATCCACGAAATTAGATCTACAGGCAGCGATTATCTCAGTTTTGGTCTCAACTTTTGCTTTCTCCATCGCCCGCGCCACCTTCTCGTCGATAGTCACTTGACTGAACTTCTTTCTCTGTCTTTTGGCCTCGGGGTCCTCGCTATAATAGTACTTTCAAGTGGCCCCATCCCCGGCGCCATGCACACATCCATATTGCGGCTGCTGGCCGGGCGGGTGTCCCATCATTATGTTCATGGCCCAGTTGAAAGGAGTGTCCCACTTGTACTTCTCCGACGACTGAGTCGACTGAGTCGACGAGTCCCTCTCGGACGCAAGCTTGTGTTGCTCTCTCTGCAAAATGGACAGTGAATCATTTAACGAATGCGACTAGAATGTAGTAGACTTCGTTGATCAGAACCTAATATGTAAGATGGTAAAAGGATAATTACCAGTAATCTCATGAATTTCCTAGTCGGCCCGTCGGTGAAAAAAATTCTTTTTCTTGGGGTCCCATGAGAATCGGGCCCTGATGAAGTCGTGCTCCTGCTGGTCGGTGAACTCAGCCAATGGGTCTGGGATCCCCAGACGTTCACATTCTGCGTCCTCCTTAGCCCTCATGGGCCTCTTTCCCGTGTAACCACGACTTCCAAGGCGGTGGTTCCCCATGTTCTTTGCCTGCAGCTGCTTGCCTCTCTCCGACCTGGCCTTGGCAGCTTCTTCATTGCAAGTCTCCTTGAACTTTTCAAAGTCCTCTATCATAATTTTCGGATTGTCTGCAACAATCTCGACGTAGGTTTCATGGTCTACTTGAATCGCCTTTTTCACCCTAGTTATCCAAGCGCTCAATGCGTTGCTGAACTTCCCTAGGGCTTTGTTGTTGATTTTTTTCATGGCATCATCATCCCATGGGTCGACTTCGTCATTACGACCGGGGAACAGGAATCTTGCGTGCAACCTAGTTAGAAGCAGCTTCTTCAACTGTTCATTCTTCCGTATTTTTGTGGTGTTGATGTTAGCGGTATCCCGTAGGATGCATGCTAGTTGGTTGCCGTAACACCCTGCCACTTCTCGCGGCTCTATTGGCTCGAACTCGCCAGGGTGCACCTCCGTGACCACCAGTCTTCCGGTCTCGAGCTCATTTGGGCATCGTGTCCTCTTTTCCTTCTTTCCCTCACTGGCTTGGGAAGTACCACCTTCCGTGCTATAGTCAGGAACATCATCAGCGCCAGTCTCAGTGCTAGTGTCGTTGGTGGCATCAGTGTTGGCGCCGGCGCCACCACCGTTCTCATCCGTCATGAAAAGGCGGTCCGGACACCCAGCTTCCTGTCTCTCCTGATCTGCCAGAAAGTCGAGGTAGGCGTGTGCTCGAACTAATTGGGAGTGAGAACCTCCGGCCTCATCGGTGTCGGTCATGTTTCCTAGGGTTCAATGTCGTAGTCGTTTAATTATCGAGCTTTATATAATAAAGTGAATAATGACAAAAAAAGTGACGACCTTTGTTTTGTCAGAAATGTCGTTTCATTCCCATCGCGACAAATCTCAAGCACTCGATATGTCCAACTTTCCAGCACAAGTCATGCCGAAATTCACGAAACATTTCGGCATGACCTTTGCTAGAAAGTGCACATATAGAGCGCCTGAAATTTGCCGGAATGGAAATGAATCAACATTTCCGGCAAAACATAGGTCACTTAGCAACATAAGCTGCAAAACTGATCTCACTACATAGAAGAACTCAATAGCAGCCAAATCATCACACACACACTGAATTTACTGAATCATGCATGATTCAGTTAACTGAATTTACTGTCAATAGCAGCAGCACACATGCATCAATATTAACACTAACTGAATTTCAAAAATTAAGCTAACTGAATTAACTAGCTAGCACTAACTGAATTAACTAACTAGCACTAACTGAATTAAGCTAACTGAATTAACACTAACTATCACTGGGCTAACACTAACACTAACAGCAATTAACTAACTAGCACTAACAGCAAATTAAGCTAACTAACACTATCTAACACTAACAACAATTAAATTAAGCTAACTAATACTTGGGAGGGGAGGGGAAGGCACATGTCTAGTGCTCGCTGGCGTTGCTGGGCGTCGCCGGCTGCTTCACGGAGGGAGGCGCTGAAGGGATCAGGGTCGGTGGCCGGTGTCGGGGTCGCCAGGGTCGCCGATCTGCAGAGAGCGGGAGGGGGTCAGAGAGAGAGAGAGAGAGAGAGAG
>NC_041385.1:795891398-795917164 GCF_002162155.2 Triticum dicoccoides | reverse complement strand
TCGGCGGCGGGCGGGGCGGGGCGGGGCTGGCGTCGGCGGCGGTGTCGGCGGTCAGAGGGGATCGAGCGGAGCGAGTGAGAGAGACAGGAAAGAGGGGGCTAGCGGACCGGTGCTATAGCTAACTTAGCTATAGCGCGTGTTAGCAAAACGCGCTATAGCTAAGTTAGCTATAGCGTTGGTTCAGCAAAAACGCGCTACTGCTAGTTTTTTTCTTTATTTATTTTTTATTTTCCTTTTTCTTAGCTATAGCGCTTCCCTAGATAAAACGCGCTACTGCTAACTTTTTTTCCTTTTTTATTTTCATTTTCATTTTTTTATTTTTCTTGCATTTCATTTTCCACAATTTATTAGTTCCTTTTTCTTTTTCTTTTCATTTCATTTTGCAAAACTTCCTTTCTTTTTCTTTTTCTTTTTATTTCATTTGCACTTTTCTTTTCTTTTTCTTTAATTTAATTTTGCAATATACCATTGTTACCCTCCGGATAATAATAGTATAATATATATCTTACATCATTTGATCGCTATCGGCGGTATACAAAATAGCTAGACACACACAAACTTTGGCATTAGTTTGTCAGCTTGGGCGACGACGACGCTTTAGACTGATCTTCTTCCCTCTTTTGTTCATTGTCGAATAATTGAGCCCATGGTCGTGACTTTTCGTTCTCCAGGGATTACGATCTTTCGTAGGTAATGTAGTCTTCATTCTTCTTTTGACATATGTTTCATCGTCATCAGCATCATCTTCCCTCATCAGATCACCGTACTGGTCATAGTCTTCCTCGTTGGCGACTCCATCCATTCCGGCGATGCTCCTTTTGCTTGTCTTCACGGCAACACGGCTGGGATTGATCGGATCAGTTATGAAGAAACATTATGTCACGTGTTTAGCGTGTACCCATGGCTCATTTTTGGCGATGGCGTTGGCGGTACCGCTATCATCGGAGTCGGGTATACACATGGTAGTGAAATGTCGATTTTCTCTGTGTACATTTTTAGCCCATCTGGCACGGAACATCGTCGCGCTATGCAATCCAGAGTAGTTAAACTCCCATATCTCTTCGACCCTTCCGTAATATCTTTCAATTACATTCCCGGTCATGGCTTCCATCGTCACCCCTGAGTTTTGGTCATCACTGTTTATATCTTTCTCCTCCATGTAGAACGTGTATCCGTTGATATCGTATGCTTGATAAGTCGCGAGGTTGGTCGAGGGGCCATGTGCTAAGGCTTATATGAGTGTTCCGTTCGGACAACCCTCTTCCGGGGGATTAGCCAGAACTCTCTCTTTGAACCAACGCAAGAAAGTGGAGTTGTGCTCTCTAATAACTTCAACGTCCGTCCTGTGCACCCCACGGTCACGGTACTTCTTTGCGATGGTCTCTTTATGCAGTGTCATGAAATCTTCTAGCACATCTAGGTGTTGTAGCACTACTAAGTTTGCCCTGTCAAGGTCGTTTTGTCGGCCCGAGCGTAACACATTCACATCCCTATGACTGTTGGTGTGACCTTCGCCTTCGAGCCTTCCAAGTGCTTGTTGACGGGCAAACCAACAACAGGGTCTTTGGTCAGATAACTCTCACAGAAAGAGATGCACTCTTTGGTCAGATATCCCTGGGCTATGCTTCCATCTGGACAGGACATGTTACGAACGAATCCTTTGATTACCCCATTCATCCTCTCGAACGGCATCATGCTAAGCAGGAATGTCAGCCCTAGGTCGATGATGTCATCCACGATGTGGACACATAGATGCACCATGAGATCAAAGAATGCGGCCGGGAAGTGCATCTCTAGCTCATTCAGTATGACAACGATCTCTTCCTGTAGCCTATGGAGTTGCTTCACACTGATCGACTTTCGAGAGATAGCATCAAAAAGTGGCATAGGTCAGTAAGCGTTTCACGCACATGTGTGTCCATAATCCCTCTAAGTGCAACCAGGAGTAACTGCGTCATCATCACATGACAGTCGTGAGACTTCATCCCACTGAACCTTTTTTTCTTAGTGTCCAGATATCTGCTTATCTTGCCACAGTATCCGGAACTAACTTTGATTCCGGCAAGGCACTTGAACAATTGATCGACCTCCTTCGGATCTAAGGTGAAGCAAGAGGGGGGGCAATATTGTTCTTCCTTCTTGTTTACTTTTTTACCCCTATCTTCTGTCTCCGTCTCCGTCTTGGTCTCCTCTGACGACCTTTTACCGGGCATTTGGAGATCTTTCCTGATTTTCAAAAATTCCAAGTCTTTTCTTGCCTTCGGCCCATCCTTGGTCTTCTCCGGCATGTTCATCAATGTTCCAAGCAAACTCTCAAGGATATTTTTTGTGATATGCATTTGATCAAGGCTATGAGGCGTGTCGAGTATGGGCCAGTATTCCAAGTCCCAGAAAACATATCTCGTCTTCCATATCTTCAGCAGTGGCTCCGGCGCCTTTTTCTTCGTCTTTCCCGGCGAGGGTCACTCTTCCCAATTCTTCAATAACTCATATATTTCTGCACCGCTACACTTATGTGGAGGACCTCGATGCTCAGCCTTACCATTGAATAGATCTCCATGCTTTCTCCATGGGTCATCCTTCTCGAGCCATCTTCGATGCCCCATGTACACGATTTTCGAAGACCCGCCATCTTTTGATAGCTGCAGAGAAGTTGTATCATCCATGCACCTCGTGCATCCGCAATATCCATGGCACACCTAGCCGGAGAGATAGCCATAACCGAGATAGTCCTGCACCGTCGTGATCAGCGTGGCTCTCATGTAGAAATACTCCCCTTTGCTTGCATCCCATGTCTTGGCCGGTGTTGTCCATAAGGTCTATAACTCCTCTTTCAGTAACCTGAGATACAGATTTATATCATTTCCCGGTTGTCTCCGCCCTTGAATAAGCATGGCCGTGTGTATGTATTTTTCCTTCATGCACAACCAGGGGGGAGGTTGTACATCCATACAAACACGGGCCATGTGCTATGATTGATGTTCTGGTTGCCAAATGGATTCATGCCATCACTACTAGCACCAAGCACGATGTTCCTTGGATCATTTGCGAAAAATTCAAATTCATCATTTAATGCTCTCCACTGGCTAGCATCTGTGAGGTGTCTCAGCTTCGGTTCATCTCTGTCATCTGGCTTCACCCTCTCCGCGTGCCAGCGCATAAGCTTTGCTTCCTTAGGATCTAAGAAATACCGTTGTAGACACGGAGTGGTCGGAAAGTACCATACAACTTTCTGTGGAGCTTTCTTTTCGGCCTTTTTATATCGTGAAGCATTGCACTTTGGACAGATGGTTTTTTCCGCGTGCTCATTCCGATAAATGATGCAATCATTGATGGATGTGTGATATCTAATATGTGGCAGATCAAGAGGCACATGATTTTCTTTGCCTCCTCGACACTAGTAGGACACAGGCTTCCCGCGGGAAGAACCTTCTTTAGGTACTTCAGAAGCTCATCCAGGCTTGTATCTGTCCATTTGTTTTTTTGCCTTCATCTTTAGAAGTTCTAGTGTGAAACTCAAGTGGGTCACCTCGGGATTATTGCAACCATCATACAAAGGAGTCATCGAGTCTACCTCCAGTTGCGCCAGTTTGGCCTCCGCTCTAGAAGCAGCTCTGTCGCTAGTCGTCTTCTTGCGAAGCAGGTCTCGAACATGCGGGTCCCGCATGGCTGAACTTAGTAGCGACAAAGACGGTGGCGTGTCCGCATGTTCTCCGCCTTGAACTGCCTCTTCGCCATCGACATTTCTGAGCCCGTCTTCCTCTTCGGGCACATAATCGGTCATCTCTTCGTCTGGTGGCCCCATGTCATTATTTCCTGCCCCGTCGACGTCCTCCTCCTCCTCATCATCATCATCATCATCTTCACTTATCCACCGAGTATGGCCATGCATGAAACCATGCATGAGCAGGTGCGCCTTTGATGACCCACAAGTATAGGGGATCTATCATAGTCCTTTTGATAAGTAAGAGTGTCGAACCCAACGAGGAGCAGAAGGAAATGATAAGCGGTTTTCAGCAAGGTATTCTATGCAAGTACTGAAATAAGTGGCAACAGATAGTTTGGTGATAAGATAAATTGTAACGAGCAACAAGTAACAAAAGTAAATAAAGTGCAGCAAGGTGTCCCAATCCTTTTTGTATCAAAGGACCAGCCTGGACAAACTCTTATAATAGGAAAAGTTCTCCCGAGGACACATGGGAATATCGTCAAGCTAGTTTTCATCACGTTCATATGATTCGAGTTCGGTGCTTTGATAATTTGATATGTGGGTGGAACGGTGCTTGGGTACTGCCCTTACTTGGACAAGCATCCCACTTATGATTAACCTCTATTGCAAGCATCCGCAACTACAACAAAAGTATTAAGGTAAACCTAACCATAGCATGAAATATATGGATCCAAATCAGCCCCTTACGAAGCAACACATAATCTAGGGTTTAAGCTTCTGTCACTCTAGCAACCCATCATCTACTTATTACTTCCCAATGCCTTCCTCTAGGCCCAAATAATGGTGAAGTGTTATGTAGTCAACGTTCACATAACACCACTAGATGCTAGACAACATACATCTCATCAAAATATCGAATGAATACCAAATTCACATGACTACTAATAGCAAGACTTCTCCCTTGTCCTCAGGAACAAACGTAATCACTCACAAAGCATATTCATGTTCATAATCAGAGGGGTAATAAAGTGCATAAAGGATCTGAACATATGATCTTCCACCAAATAAACCAACTAGCATCAACTACAAGGAGTAATCAACACTACTAGCAAACTACTAGCACCAATCCCGGACTTGGAGACAAGAATTGGATACAAGAGATGAACTAGGGTTTGGAGATGAGATGGTGCTGGTGAAGATGTTGATGGAGATTGCCCTCTTCCGATGAGAGGAGCGTTGGTGATGACGATGGTGATGATTTCCCCCTCCCGGAGGGAATTGTCCCCGGCAGAACAGCTCTGCCAGAGCCCTAGATTGGTTCCGCCAAGGTTCCCCCTCGTGGCGGCGGAGTCTCGTCCTGAAAAGTTGTCTTCTATTTTTTCCTCATCGAAAGACTTCATATAGGAGAAGATGGGTGTCGGAGAGCCACCAGGGGGCCCACGAGATAGGGGGCGCGCCCGGGGGGGCGCCCCCACCCTCATGAGCAGGATGTGGGCCCCCTGGCCTTCATCTTTGGCGACGATTTTTCTTTATTTATTTTAAGGTATTTCGTGGAGTTTCAGGACTTTTGGAGTTGCGTAGAATAGGCCTCCAATATTTTCCCCTTTTCCAGCCCAGAATTCTAGCTGCCGGCATTCTCCCTCTTCATGTAAACCTTGTAAAATAAGAGAGAATAGCCATAAGTATTGTGACATACCGTGAAATAACAGCCCATAATGCAATAAATATTGTCATAAAAGCATGATGCAAAATGGACGTATCAACTCCCCCAAGTTTAGACCTCGCTTGTCCTCAAGCGAAAAGCCGATAACAATAAATATGTCCTCATGTTTAGAGGTAGAGGCGTCGATAAAAATAAAATACGGACATGAAGGCATCATGATTATTTCATAACAGCAACATATATAGATTTTGTCATATGATTACTCATGTTCAAGTGATGATCTTTTCACAAAGCCAAAGCATGAATCAGAAACCTTATTGAGCACCAACAAGTTATACCCTTAGTCATTGAAGTAATTGCAATTTATCATAACATCGGAAAGAGTCTATGTCAGAGCTTAAAAGCAAGTCCACATACTCAACTATCACTTAGTCCTTCATAATTGCTAACACTCACGCGATACTTGTGGTTACGGAGTTTTAGTCGGACACAGAGAAAGATAGGGGCTTATAGTTTTGCCCCACAACCTTTTACCTCAAGGGTAATGTCAACAATAACAATTCATGCTCCCCTACATCCAATTAGATATATATATATATATATATATATATATATATATATATATATATATATATATATATATATATATATATCATACTCTTTCCAACATGCTGAGCTTGCCAAAGGATAAAATGAAAAAAAAGAAAGGTGAAGATCACCGTGACTCTTGCATAAGGTAGAGAATAAAAGATAGGCCCTTCGCAGAGGGAAGCAGAGGTTGTCATGCGCATTTAGGGTTGATGCACAAAATATTAATGCAAAAGAACATCACTTTATATTGCCCCTTGTATGTGAACCTTTATTATGCAGTCCGTCGCTTTTATTGCGTCCACAACAAGTTCGTACAAAGCTTATTTTCTCCGCACTAATAAGTCATGCATATTTAGAGAGCAATTTTTATTGCTTGCACCGATGACAACTTACTTGAAGGATCTTACTCAATCCATAGGTAGATATGGTGGACTCTCATGGCAAAACTGGTTTAAGGGTATTTGGAAGCACAAGTAGTATTTCTACTTGGTGCCGAGAATTTTAGCAAGAGGGGGAAAGGCAAGCTCAACACGTTAGAGGATCCATGACAACATACTTTATCTCAGATATAAGAAAACATAACTCATCATATTGTCTTCCTTGTCCAACCTCAACTCTTTAGAATGTCATATTTTAATGAGTGCTCCCAATCATAAAAGATGTCAATGATAATATATCTATATGTGAAACCTCTCTTTCATTATTTCTTCCTATTAATTGCAGCGATGACCAAAGCTATAATTGCTAACTCCCAACAACTTTTAATCATCATACTCTTTCTATGTGAAGTCATTACTTTCACTAAGATCAATATGAACTCTTTGATTCTTTTTATTCTTTTCTTCTATTCACCCAAGATCATGGCAAAATAATCAAGCCCTTGACTCAACACTAATCTTTATTATATAGCTCACAGACTCAATTACAAAGAAGGATCGTAAAGCAAAACTCAAAACTAGATCATGCCATGACTTTATTCTACTAAATCAAGATACTACTAATAGGATCGAACTAAGAAAAATGGTAAAGATGGGAGTTGTGATGGTGATACGATACCAGGGCACCTCCCCCAAGCTTGGCAGTTGCCAAGGGGAGTGCCCATACCCATGTGATTATGTCCTCGGAGGTGATGGAGGCGGAGTTGTTGATGATGAGGGTGACTTCTTCCTCAATTTACGCTTGAGTATAATGTTTTGCTCTTTCAGGTCTTCGATCTCCCGCTCAAGACTTAATACTCTTTTGCATAGTTCTTGCTTATTTTCCTGCAAGAGACAAAAAGGGATAAACTCGATCTTTGGCTTCTTCGCTCTATCAGGTAGACTTGACTTTTTAAACTCCACATGCACATCCGCCGGTTGAGGTAGCGGAACTTCATCTTCGTCTGAGCTTGTTTCCTCCTTCTCCTTGGGCTCATAGTCTTCTTCTTCTTCCGTGGTCCAGCCACTATGGTCCAAGTCCCCGTAGACCTTAGGGTCTGCAAGGTAATCAGCCACATAGCTTTCTCCCTCCAAATCTTGAGATGAAATTTTGCTTTAATCTGCAGCAGCAACACCTCGAAACGAAAACAGAGGATATTTGCGTGATACGAGAGTCAAAACCTTCGGGAGTATAAATAATGAATTTTTACCGACCAAAATATGTATCGTGCAAGGAAACGGAGTCCGGAGGGCACACGAGGTGCTCACGATGTAGGGGGCGCGCCCTCCACCCTCGTGGAGGCCTTGTGTCCTCCCCGGACTGCTACTTATTTTTCTATTTTTCTAAATATTCCAAAACAGAGAAATATTGCCTAAAAATTATTTTGGAGTCGGTTTACTTACCGTACCACATACCTATTCCTTTTAGGAGTCTGAAGTGGGCTGGAAAGTGTCCCTTATGTATTCCTCTAGGGTTGCAGTTTAAATAATATTGGTTTCAACATTTATAGGATTACCTGAGATATAGTGTTTGATCCTTTGACCGTTTACCACCTTCGAATTTGTGCCTGCGAAGTTGTTGATTTTTATGGCACCCGAACGATAGACCTCCTCGATAACGTCAGGACCTTCCCATTTGGAGAGAAGTTATCCTGCAAAAAATCTTAAACGAGAGTTGTATAGCAATACATAATCACCTACATTAAACTCACGCTTTTGTATCCTTTTGTCATGCCATCTTTTAACATTTTCTTTAAACAACTTGGCATTTTCATAAGCTTGGGTTCTCCATTCATCAAGTGAGCTAATATCAAATAACCTCTTCTCACCGGCAAGTTTGAAATCATAGTTGAGCTCTTTAATAGCCCAGTATGCCTTATGTTCTAGTTCGAAAGGTAAGTGACAAGCTTTTCCATAGACCATTTTGTACGGAGACATACCCATAGGATTTTTATATGCGGTTCTATAGGCCCATAATGCATCATCAAGTTTCTTGGACCAATTCTTTCTAGACCTATTAACAGCCTTTTGCAAAATTAATTTGAGCTCTCTATTGCTCAACTCTACTTGACCACTGGACTGCGGGTGATAAGGAGATGCAATCCTATGATTAATGTCATATTTAGCAAGCATCTTACGGAAAGCACCATGAATAAAGTGTGAACCACCATCAGTCATTAAATATCTAGGGACTCCAAACCTCGGAAAAATAACTTCCTTAAGCATTTTAATAGAAGTGTTGTGATCAGCACTACTAGTTGGAATAGCTTCTACCCACTTAGTAGCGTAATCAACAACAACTAAAATATGTGTGTATCCATTAGAGGCAGGAAAAGGTCGCATATAATCAAAGCCCCAAACATCAAATGGTTCAATAACAAGTGAATAATTCATAGGCATTTCTTGACGTCTACTAATATTACCAATTCTTTGACATTCATCGCAAGACAAAACAAACTTACGGGCATCCTTGAAGAGAGTAGGCCAATAAAAACCAGATTGCAATACCTTATGTGCAGTTCTATCTCCAGCATGGTGTCCTCCATAAGCTTCGGAGTGACACTTGCGTAGGATCTGTTCCTGTTCATGCTCAGGTACACAACGTCTAATGACACCATCTACTCCTTCTTTATAGAGATGTGGGTCATCCCAAAAGTAATGTCTCAAGTCATAGAAAAACTTTTTCTTTTGTTGGTATGTGAAGCTAGGTGGTATAAATTTAGCGACAATGTAATTAGCATAATCAGCATAGCATGGAGTGCTACTAGAAGTGCTTATGACATTTAATTGCTCATCAGGGAAGCTATCATCAATAGGTAGTGGGTCATTAAGAACATTCTCTAACCTAGATAAGTTATCTGCAACGGGGTTCTCAGCTCCTTTTCTATCAACAATATGCAAATCAAATTCTTGCAGCAAGAGAACCCATCTAATGAGTCTAGATTTTGCATCCTTTTTTTCCATAAGATATTTAATAGCAGCATGATCAGTGTGAATAGTTACTTTAGAATCAACAATATAGGGTCTGAATTTATCACAAGCAAATACAACTACTAAAAGTTCCTTTTCGGTAGTGGCATAGTTTCTTTGAGCATTGTCTAGAGTCTTACAAGCATAATGGATAACATTCAATTTCTTATCAACTCTTTGCCCTAGAACAACACCTACAGCATAATCACTAGCATCACACATAATTTCAAAGGGTAAATTCCAATCAGGTGGCTGAACAACGGGTGCAGAGACTAATGCTTTCTTAAGTACTTCAAATGCTTCTACACAATCATCATCAAAGACAAATGGTACATCTTTTTGTAATAAATTAGTCAGAGGCCGAGAAATTTTTGAGAAGTCCTTAATGAACCTCCTATAAAATCTGGCGTGACCAAGGAAACTTCTTATACCTTTGATGTCCTTGGGACATGGCATCTTTTCAATAGCATCAACCTTGGCTTTATCAACTTCCATACCTCTTTCAGAAACTTTGTGCCCGAACACAATACCTTCATTAACCATAAAGTGGCACTTTTCCCAATTCAAGACAAGATTAGTTTCTTCACATCTCTGCAAAACTCGAGCAAGATTGCTCAAGCAATCATCAAAAGAGGAACCATAGACGGAAAAGTCGTCCATGAAGACCTCACAAATCTTTTCGCAAAAGTCAGAGAATATATCCACCAGGCATCTTTGAAAGGTAGCAGGTGCATTACATAAACCGAAAGGCATACGTCTATAAGCAAAAGTACCAAAAGGGCATGTAAAAGTAGTCTTTGATTGATCTTTAGCCGACACAGGTATTTGAGAGAAACCGGAATAACCATCTAGAAAGCAATAGTGTGTATGTTTGCATAATCTTTCTAGCATTTGATCAATAAAAGGTAAGGGGTAATGATCTTTCTTAATAGCTTTATTTAATTTGCAGAAATCAATTACCATCCTATAGCCTGTGATAATTCTTTGCGGAATCAATTCATCTTTATCATTAGGGACAACAGTAATGCCTTCCTTCTTAGGGACACAATGGACAGGACTTATCCACTGACTATCAGCAACGAGATAAATTATACCTGCCTCCAGAAGCTTGAGTATTTCTTTTCTTACCACTTCTTTCATTTTAGGATTCAAACGTCGTTGAGGATCACAAACTGGTTTGGCATCCGCTTCCAAATTTATTTTATGTTGACATAGAGTGGGACTAATGCCCTTAAGATCATCAAGTGTATATCCAATAGCGGCACGGTGCTTCTTCAGAGTTTTCAATAATCTGTCTTCTTCATGCTCTGAAAGGTTAGCGCTAATAATGACAGGATATATTTTCTTTTCATCAATATAAGCATATTTAAGATTATCAGGCAACGGTTTAAGCTCAAACACGGGATCACCCTTGGGTGGAGGAGGATCCCCTAGGATTTCAACAGGCAAATTGTGTTGCAGAATAGGTTCCTGTTTAAAGAATACTTCATCTATTTCCCTTCTTTCATTCATGAACATATCATTTTCATGGTCTAGCAAATAATGTTCTAAAGGATCACTAGGAGGTATAGCAATAGAAGCAAGACCAATAATTTCATCCTTACTAGGCAATTCTTCCTCACGATGTTGTTTACTAAATTTAGAGAAATTAAACTCATGAACCATATCATCCAAGCCAATAGTAACAACATTCTTTTTGCAGTCTATCTTAGCATTAACAGTATTCAAGAAGGGTCTACCAAATATAATGGGGTAAAAGCTATCTTGTGGAGAACCAAGAACAAGAAAATCAGCGGGGTATTTGGTTTTCCCACACAAGACTTCAACATCTCTAACAATTCCCACTAGAGAAATAGTATCTCTATTGGCAAGTTTAATTGTAACATCAATATCTTCTAATTCAGCAGGTGCAATGTCATGCATAATTTCTTTGTATAAGTCAATGGGTATAACACTAGCACTAGCACCCATATCACACAAGCCATGATAACAATGATCTCCTATTTTAACACAAATAACAGGCACGCCTACCACAGGTCTATGTTTATCTTTATCACAAGGTTTAGCAATTCTAGCAGTTTCACCCTGGAATTGAATAACATGCCCACCGATATTATCAGACAAGAGATCTTTAACAATAGCAATATTAGGTTCTACTTTGACTTGCTCAGGGGGTGTATAAGTTCTAATATTGCTTTTACGAACAACAGTTGAAGCTTTAGCATGATCCTTCATTCTAACAGGGAAAGGTGGTTTCTCAACATAAGAAGTGGGAACAATAGGATCATTATAAGTGACAATCTTTTCTTCAACTTTAATAGGTGCAACTACTTTTACTTCTATGGGAGGATGATATTTAAACCACTTCTTCTTGGGGAGATCAACATAAGTAGCAAAAGATTCACAGAAAGAAGCTACTATCTCAGAGTCAAGTCCATATTTAGTGCTAAACTTACGGAAAATATCGGTATCCATAAAAGATTTAACACAATCAAACTTAGGTGTCATACCTGATTCCTTACCTTTGTCGAGGTCCCAATCTTTAGAGTTGCGTTTAATTCTATCCAATAAATTCCATCTGAATTCAATAGTCTTCATCATAAAAGAGCTAGCACAAGAAGTATCGAGCATGGTGCGATTGTTATCAGAAAGCCGAGCATAAAAACTTTGCATAATTACTTCTCTTGCGAGCTCATGATTGGGGCATGAATATAACATTGATTTAAGCCTCCCCCAAGCTTGAGCGATGCTTTCTCCTTCACGAGGCCAAAAATTATATATATAATTACGATCACGATGAACAAGATGCATAGAGGGAACCCCGTTAAACATTTTTAAAATCCCCAAAAACCTAACAGAAAAAAAGTTACGGGCTTTCAAGATCTAGAGGCAAAAAAATTCAAAAAAAATTCAAACTTACTAGTGGCGCACCGTGGATGTGGTGCGCCACTAGTAACAGAAAAAAATTGGTTTCGAACTTTTTTTTTGAATTTTTTTTCAAAAAATGATACGTAATATGACTGGGAAGTTTGAAATATTTTTCAAAATTTCATCATAGTCATGAACAAAGTCCTAGACATCAACAAGGTATAATAAGATTGATATGCTAGATATATCAACAAGTGCCTGTGAAGTGAGCTGTTGCTGGGGTTGGATAGAACTTTGAAGTTAAGTGTGCTTGGGCTGGAGTAGTGTGAGGATGGGTGACCTTTCGGGAAGTTTGAGATTAAGCATATTGACCCGAGATTAAGCCATAGTGAACTGAGATTAAGAAAAAAACGAAAAAAAAATTGAAAAAAAATTTGAATTTTTTTTTTGAAAAAATATTGTTACTAATGGCGCACTTCTATGTGGTGCGCCATTAGTATACCAGATACTAATGGCGCACCGTGGGCTATTCTAATGGCGCACCAGCGGTGCACCATTAGTATACCAGATACTAATGGCGCACTAGTGGCGTGGTACTAATGGCGCACCGGTAGTGCGCCATTAGTAGGCAAAACCGGTGCGCCATTAGTAGGCCTTTTTCTAGTAGTGAGTTTCATCAAACACAACGTCACATGAGATATACACACGTCCAGTGAAAACATCTAAGCAGTTGACCCCCTTATGCTGAGTGCTATACCCAAGAAAGACACATTGCTTAGACCGGAAACTAAGCTTACGAGTGTTGTAGGGACGAAGATTTTGCCAACAGGCACACCCAAAAACGCGAAGTGTGGTGTAATCTAGTGTGACATGAAAACGACTTTCAGTTGGAATTTCATTAGAAATAGTGCGACTAGGCCACATGTTGATGAGATGCACGACAGTGAGAAAGGCTTCGTCCCAAAATTTTAGTGGCATTGAAGCAGAAGCTAAGATAGCAAGACCTACTTCAATGATGTGCTTATGCTTGCGTTCAGCAGAGCCATTCTGTTGGTGCGCATGTGGACAAGAGACGTGATGCGAGATACCTATCTTTTGAAAAAAAGAATTCAATTTCTCATACTCACCCCCCTAGTCCGACTGTACAGAGATAATTTTGCTATCAAGTTTACGTTCAACGAGAGCTTGAAAATTGCGGAAAACTTGGAACACATCAGGACGTTTCTTAAGGAGATATATCCATGTATACTTGCTGTAATCATCAATGAAGCTTATATAGTAAGAGTGTCTACCAACAGAGGTGGGGGCAGGACCCCACACATCAGAAAAAATAAGCTGTAAAGGCTTAGTGGAAACACTAGTAGAAACAGGATATGGCAATTGATGACTTTTTGCTCGTTGACATGAATCACAAATGGTTTCTAAGTTTCTCTCACCAAAAACTGGGAGTTTATTTCTACTAAGGATCTGATGAACAGTAGAAAAAGAAGGACGACCTAAGTGATTGTGCCACCTTTCAGTAGAAAGCTTGATGGCACCATACACTTGTTTATTGTTCTGGCAATACTTGGGAAGCAAAGCATAGAGGCCTTCGACACATACACCCCTATGGAGAACTTTCTTCGTGACCTGATCCTTGAACAAAAAGAAGAATGGGTGAAACTCTAAAAACACATTATTGTCAAGAGCAATACAATGAACAGATAGCAAAGTTTTGGAGGCATTAGGAACATACAAGATGTCATTGATTTCAAGGTTTTTGTGTGGGGTTTTGATAAAGGATTGACCAACATGACTTATCTCCATACCTGCATCGTTTGCCGCAGTGCAGACTTGATCATGGCCACGATATTTCTCATGCATAGTCAGCCTGTCCAACTCGCTTGTGATGTGGTTGGTGGCACCCGTGTCCATGTACCAATTGGTATCAACGCCATAAGACATATCGGATGCAGCTGCAACTTTCTTTTTTGGGGGAATTTTTGTCATCGGCGTAACGCCAATCACAATCTTTTGCAATATGGTTTGTTTTTTTTTTGAATATTTGACATCTGTTTTCATACCCTTCATACCCTTGAAAGGGGCGCCGATTGTTGTTGTTGTTGCGCCGGTTGTAGCCGCCACCACCAGAAGGGTTCTGGTTCTGAGGAAAGTGACCACCGCCACCACCAGAGCCCCCCTGATGACCCCCGCCATTCTGGTGGAAGCCATAGCCGCCACCAGAATTAGGGTTAGGGTAGCCGCCGTTTCCGCCCGCCATGTGGTAGCCTCCAGGAGCGCCACCGCCAGAGCCACCAGCAGCAGCGTTGTAGCCGCCGCAAGAGCCACCACCACCCCCACCTTTGCGGTAGTCGCCGTTTCCACCACCAGAACAGCCCCGCGAGGCGATGTTGGCAGAGGACTTGAAGCCGCCATTGCCAGCGCCATGAAACATCTCCATGCGCTGGTCGAAGTTTTCCACGAGGGAGAAGAGACCATCAACCATGATGGGCTCGGTGCGGACGTCGAGAGCGGAGATGATGGGTTGATAATCCATGTCAAGCCCTGCGATGATGAAAGAGATGAGTTCCCCTTCTCCACGGGGTTTGCCCGCCGCGGTGAGCTCGTCGGAGAGAGAGCGCATCTGGCCAAAGTAGGTAGAGGCAGACATGGAGCCCTTCTGAGCATTGGTGAGTGCAGAGCGAAGATTGTTGGCACGAGAAAACGAAACGGCGGAGAACATGGTGGCCAAGGCAGTCCAGATGGCGTGGGAGGACTCAAGCGAGGCGACTTGGATGAGGACTTCCTTGGACAGATTGCGCAGGAGATACGCAACGATCTGTTGATCCTGGACGAGCCAGGGGTATGGGCAGGGTTGGGGGTGACCTGATCTTTGCCGTCTTTGTCTTTGGTGGTGAGGGTTTTGGGAGGCTCGACGATGGTGCCGTCGATGTAGCCATAGAGGCCAGCGCCCAGTATCTGGGATCGGGCTTGAGCTTTCCAGAGAACATAGTTCGTCCGGGTAAGTGGTTCAGAGGTGTTGTAATTGAGGGTGAAGGAGACGGCAGCGCTTGAGGAAGACATGGTGGAGGGGATGGGTGGCGGCGAGAGGAGATGCGTGGGTTGGGGATGAAGAAGATGGATAGTAGAAGTATCAGCTGTGCTTCGCTTTCTAATTTCGTTTACTACGGAGTAAACGAAAGCGAAGCACACGATGAGATGTAACAGCAATTAAAGTTCTAGTTCTACAAAATTAGAAACATGTGGTAGTTGATACTGGTGCAAAGCCGGTGCATCAAAATGACACCGTTGATCGCCCTGTTTATTTGATCAACCCAATGTGACAAATACAAGATGACACTTCAGAGCATATTACAAACTGAGCACGGTTTTTTTAGTTTGCGGGTCTGAAATAAAGTTGTTACAAACAAAGGAATGTAATGAAGATGAAGGACAGGACATCAGTACATAAAAACTAATGGTTCATCATGGGCAAAATGCAGGAGGGGGGGTGTAGAAACTTAATGGTTCTTGAATTGACTAAACCATGTTGAGTTCAGACTTCATCAATTCAGACATTTTTTTTAGAAAAGGAGGACGACCCCCGGCCTCTGCAACTGGACGGTGCATACAACCACTTTATTAATTATTGACACAAGACCGTACAGAGTCATACAACAATAAGTCTAAAGCCACCAAACTAAGCAACAACTGTCGCTATCCCTATCCAGTTGAGTAGGGGCGCTGAAAGTCTGGGCCTAATACCAAACAGACCACGCAGCCAAACCTAAACATCTAAAGACTTGAGGTCCCACCCAGGACACCTGCTGGGTATGGGCACCCACCAGTCCGGCGTGCTTCTCAACCAGGACCCCTGCCGGGTATGAGGCCGCCGCAGCCACCTGCCACGAATCCATCTTCAGAGCTGTACTGCTGCATCAACCTTGGCCGGTCCAACTGCCGCCGACGCCACCATGACGCCAGGCAGCGTCACCCTCCTGCGCGAGTCCATCTCCGCTCATTAGGCGCCGAGTCTCCACTGCGCCACGCCGCCTAGATCCGCCGTCATCAATGGAGTAGATGAAACCCCGCTCCTCCTCTTGTCCCCTCCAACCAGCACTCGCTCCAAAACGATGCCCCCAGGAGGGAGAACGGTACCGATATCACCGTCATCGTCCGATCCGGTAGACCCAGATCTAGGGTTTCCCCCGGAACTTACTGGTCAGGTTGATGAGACCTGCAACGACGATGCCTCCAGAAGGAAACGACGTCTGAGACGCCGCCATCGTCCGCCAAGACCGCAGTCTGGCGCGATTTTCACCGGAAGCCACGTCTTCCCGACCTCGTGGCTGGCTGGAACCGAGCGGAATCTCGCCACGAAGACGTATGTTGCCGTCGATACTCCGGCGGTGATCCGGCATCTCCTCACCAGTCCCTCCACGCGCCGCCGGTCGGCGAAAGGCCTCCCCGCGACGGATCCAAACGGGGCGTTGGATCCACAGTAGTCGTCGTCACCATCACGAGCAGGACAGCCCACCTCGCCGGATGGGGCGCTGCCACCGCCGCCGTCCATGCAGGGCCGCTGCTCCGCTGACGATGGTGCTCGGGCCCCCCCCTGCACAGCCCGGAATCTCCGTCCTAGCCGCCGCCGTTGGATCGCATGAGAAGGGTCGCCCCCGCCGCCTCAGATGGGACCCGCCGCCTCCTCCCTCCCAGGAACTTTGGCACCAGGCCCGCCGCCACCGCGGCCCACGCCGGCGGCAGCGGCGGCAGGAAGGGGTGGAGGGAGAGGTGCTGGCGGCACTAGGGTTGGGGCCCCTGGCGTTGCCCGGGGGGAGGCGACGCGAGGGATGCGAGGGGGTGAGATCCAAACCTCCTCGACAGGTAACCACATCACTTCAGACATGATTGGACAGAATACTCGTTGTAGAAGGAAGATGGATCAAACGCAGTGTGCTTGATAGTATGGCTGGAGAAGATGCGGAGGCATGCACGATCAAGTCCATGTCGATGACATTTGTTAGCTCATGCAACCTGCAATGCCATGTTGAAGGACATACATGTGAGTGGCCCAGCTAAATGTTACAGAAGACGAAAAACATGCTTCATCCAACTACAGAAAAGGGACATGTGTACTAGTGGATTGCTTGCTAATGTGAACCGCGTTATATGAGATCTTGTGGCAAACAGAAGTAACAATGGCTACTATGTATTTGTGCACCATAAGCGAAGTGACCGAGGCACAATCCACATTGCAGCTTTGTTGGAACTTCAGATAGGCACATATACTGCTAGCAAATACATAGAGTTCTGGATTGTTGAAGCAGAGACATGCAAATGGCTCATTCAAATGTTCCGAACAGAAAATAAAAAATACAGGGCTCATCCAAGTAAATAAATGCATATTAGTATACCTGATTGCGAGATTTGATGAATCGACCTAGCAATCCGTCCGCCTGAAACTGAAAAACGGAAGTGGACAGGAATAAACATTCGTGAGCAAGCAAGAACAAGAAGGACTACAATTACAACAGAGGTAAGCTCTAGCGAACCTGAACGCTGGGAGGATGAACAGATGATGGGAATATCGTGGTTTGTGCGACTAGTATATGTCAAAGGCAAGGATGGGATGGTTGGGGTGGTCCTCCACCGCGGCCCTCAGCGCAGCCTCTACTTCATTCGCCTCTGCACCGATAGTGCTAACCTCAACTCACTGGAGGGAAGGGAGGTGCCGCATGCCCAAATCGAAATTTTCATGGGAGATCCAGTCAGCTGAGAAGGCGAACAAAAGGTGTTTAAGCCTCGGCGCAGCTCCAAGTGGAAACATAGACGGCACGGCACCAATACCAATGAAGCGGCACACCCGCGCACATGGGAATAACGCACCAGAGGGAAGTGCAAGCATTTCCACCGTATACTCTTCACATCCACAGACCTTAGAAAAATCTCATATCTCGAGAACACAAAGAGCAGGCGTCGTTCCAAGAAGCTGGATGAGCTCCCACTGCACTTCATCCAATTTGATACGAAGATGGGTGAGGAGAGGAAGCGATAAAGGATTGATCCATGATGGCAGAGTACGGAACCGACTATAGACTGACCGGAAATTCAACTTACGGAGTTGTAAAGGGGCCACCCAATCTTTCCTCATCAAATTTATTAATTCATCTTCAGTAAATATCTCTATCTCTACTTTTCAATTTGTGTAAATTACCAAGCGATTTCTCCAAAGCTTTATCCGAGGTCTCATCCAAACATTTACATAAAACATGGAGCACCCTGAGTTTGGTCAGATGGCCCAATTCTTTGACAACATTGAGGTCCAGGCCAGACACCCCTAGTTGACCGAGTACTTCTAGACAAGTCAGGTTACCCATACCAGACGCCAGCTTCATATTATAGTCAACATAAAGGCACATTAGACGTCTTAGCTGAATAACACTCGACGATAGTACTTTTATCTTAGTACCTCTCAAGTCCAAGGTTAGCAAAAACTGCAGCTTCCATATTTCCGTGGGAAGGTCCTTAACATGATTATCTTTTAGCCCTAAGTACCTCAAATGCAGTAGATTCCCCACATACCCAACATCTGAAACATCGCAACCTTCTAAATCCAACACGCGAAGAACTTGAAAACTTGAAATATCCAACACTTTCCCAACAACATTATTCGTAAAAACACTAAAAGATCTCATGTGTGCCATCCTATTGCTATCCACATATGTCTTACTATCTTGGATGGACAATCTACGAATCTTGCTTTTCAAGTTAGGCATTTTTCTTCCACTGTCATCCAATATTGTGATGAAGTTTTCTTCAGCTGACAATGTGCATATGAGATCAAGTACCATGTCATGTACACGACAAGCTTCTAAGTTTCCTTCCTCTTCACCGTTAGTGCCTATTAGCTGGATCATACTTCTGTTTACTAGCTCACTGAAGTAGCTATTACCGAGATCATATAAGCTAGTTTCTGGTTTTGCACTATAAACGAAACCTTCCGATATCCATCTCCATGTTAGCTTGCCTCTCATAATCTTGTGATCTTCTGGAAAGCCGCTAAGATATAATAAACAAGGTTTCAGGTACGAAGGTAGATCATAATAGCTGGATAATAATATCTTTTTCATCTCCTCTAAACTTCGATCTTCTATGAGTCCGCGGCCAATGGCATTGAGCAATGCATACCATTGATCCTTTGTTTTTCCCTGATGATTATTAGCCAGAAGACTTGCTATAGAAATAATAGCCAATGGTATGCCACCACATTTCTTCAAAATGTCTTTGGATACTTGCACCAATTCTTGACGACACCCTTTTTCATGAGAAAATACTCTTTTATAGAAGAGAGTTCTTGATACGTCGTCAGATAGAGGTTTCATTTTGTAAATGTCATCCCTAGAAGAGCAACACGCTTCAGAGACACTAACGATGCGGGTTGTCGTGATTAGTAGGCTTCCGGGACTCTTCTTGGAGAAAGCAGTACCCTTGATTAATTTCCACACTTCTTTATCCCATATGTCATCAATTATGATGAGGTACCTATATGATTAAAGTTTTGAATTAGTCGACAAATCATTTTTTTGTAAAAATGTTTTTTTTAAGTTGGCAATCCTACGAATATTATATTTCTATGGCAATCAAATTACATGCCGGGAGACAAATAGTTTCATAAAAAAACGAGTTGTAGTTGTAGAAATGTGCAATTGTGCCTATTGCACATTTCTAAAACTTAAGCTGCACATGTTTTTGAAATGTCTAATCCTATAATTTTCATAGGGTATTAATTAAATGATTGAGAATACCGACCTATAAGAAAAAAAATCTTGGTCACCCTAAAATTATACTCCCTAATTCTTACTAGAAGTTTAACAGTAGGAAGATGTACTATAAACTTGTAATTAATCAACCATATGATATTGTATATGAGAATTGGTGTTATGATTTTACAAGAGTGAAATGTATCCATCCATAAGAACACGAAAAAAGAAGCATACCTCTTGGCATTAAGGAATTCAATGAGTTCGTCGATCAGATGCTTTTCTTCCCATTCTTCATTAGGAATATGTGCATACTTCTTCTTGTCAAGTTCATAAAGAATATTTTTGAAAACTTTCTTCATGTCAGGATTCTGAGAAACCGAAACAAAAGCACAACAATCGAATTGCCCTTTGATCTTGTCATATGCTGCTTTGGCAAGAGTTGTCTTGCCTAACCCACCAAATCCAACAATAGAGACAATCTTCAATGGATGCTTTGACCAATCATCACCTTTTTTCAACATGTTGATCAACTCATCTCGTGTTTCTTCAATGCCGACAAGCTCTATCACATCTGTGTAAAGGGCCATCATGCGAGGGTCAACACAAGCACCAGCGCTTGTATCTTGCATATCTTGCTCGTACCTTTGACGTAGCTCGGCCAACTGCTTAGCTTGATGAACCGCTTCTTCGAGAGCATCAGAGATCCAATGGAGGTCCTTGCCAATCTTGAATAATCCTTTGACCTTCTTGAGTATCTTCTTGACTCTATTCTCTGGGTTGGCAGGCTCACCACCATCCTCCACACGCACCATGAAGGCGTCAACTATGTCCTCCATGTGGTAGGATAACTCCTTCACTTTTCCTGCCCAAATCTTGACCCCCTCGTCGAGTTGTTCTGAGGGCACTTTCTCCACCTTGCGGAGGGCAGCGTGCATCAGCGTGAGCTCTATCACAAGAGACTCAATGCCTTTTCTCATGCGTTTCTCCAGGGTGAAATCGCCGACGAGGAGAACACCGAGCTTGGGGAGGAGAAGGCCGATAGCCCCCAGGGCAATCTCCATGGCAAGCTGGATCTCTCTAGCTATATAGTGTTGTGGATGTGTTTTAAGTGGAAGGAAGCTAGGTGGTAGAGCTCTGAGGTTACAATGAGGGCACTGTGGTAATGTTTGTACTGCTGTTCCAAAATGAGAATCTATGTATAGGGCATGATTTTATTCTGTCAACCAAAAGCAAACAATCTTACTCTGCACAGCTGGTCATATGCGCAGAGTCACTACCTTGTGGTCCTCTGCATAGCGGGGTCCCAGGTAACAGCTAGTTGTAGTAGTACTTAACAGTGTTACTCTGGTTGCTCTCACGCACGGCCCAGTCCGATCTTAGACGGGTCAGGATGCCCTTGGACTGCATAGCAAAAGTTAAATTACACGGCACTACCAATCTACAAGCGTAGACCCTGCAAACGCGTCGTTGTACCAAAGAAGAAGAAAAATAGAGCACGTAAGCCCACCTGCTCCGTGAATGAGACCTTATATGTGTTACTCACTAAAAGAAACTAATGAATACCCGTGTGGATGTGCCTGTGTTGTGACCATGTCTAAGCGGGAGAGATAGAGCCCCCGCGTCGCTCCCGTGCGAGCGACTCGGGCGGACCACCAAACCCTAGCGCCGCCACCACAAATTTTGCCTCCACCCTATCCACCGCCGCTGGAGGACGCCAGCGGGCGATGCCGTGTGGCTGACGGCGGCGGCGGGGATCCTTGCTCGCGACTACGGGCGGCACTCGGGCGCGGCGGGTGCTACTCGGCGGTCATGTGCGTCGGCCCGCAAACTGCAGCCCAGATCCGCCGGCTGCCGCTTCCTCGCCGGCGTCCTAAGGCTCGGCGCGCGGGCGCCGTGCTGCGAGCTGGTGGTGGAGTGCCTCCTGCGCGCGTGCACAAGCTCTCGGATGCTGCTTTCCGCGGTCTGTCCCATGGCTTCCCCTGCTCCGCTTCGCTCCTGTGGCGCTCTGAAGCAACACAGCCGCCGTCCCCTGGGGTGGTCGGCTGGACGGGGTGGTGGATGCGCCGTGGAGCTGGTGGTGGTGCGGTGCGGTGCGCCTGATCCCAGATGCGCCGGGGCAGGCTGGATCCTCTCGAATCTGCCCTCGGGCGTGGCGTCGAGTCAGGGGAGCTGCGGGGCGAGGTGGGACTGGAGCGGCCGGCGCGTCGGCTCCAGATCTGTCAGTGGTCGCAGTTTGCCGAGGTTCCCGTCCCCGATCTGGCCATCTTCGTGGAGGTCGGTCGTGGGATGCTGCTCGGCGGCTTGGTTGGCGCTGCCAGCTGTATTGGTGGATGTGTGGCTTGCTTCTGGCTTGGGGATGCCGGTCGTGATGGCGGACGGCACGGGGGCGTCTCGGGTCCGGTGCGGCGGTGCTCTGGGAGAAATCCTTGCTCACCCCTTGGGTGAGCTGACCACGACAGTGCCAACCCGGCGTCGTATACCTTCCTGGAGGCGTGGTCTTCGAGCTCTTCCGCGTGGATCTGCTTCGGCGTGGTTCAGGCCTCTTGCTGTAGGGATGTGCTCAAACTCCAGGTGAGAACCTTGCATCGACTATGTCAATGTCGGTGGCAGCGGCGACTATGGACGTCGTCTTCCTTGCAGGAGGTGCCGCTGTGGAGCTCCAGCACCTACGGCACTTGCTTTGTGGTCTCCGGGTGAAAACCTGCGATCTGGCTCGCCGGATCGGATGATGGTGTTGTGTCTTCGACAACACTACCTCCTTGGAGGCGTCATCTTGGAGGCCCAACGACGGCTCCGGTTGCCGTGCGTGGTGGTGGGTGGTGCGGCCAGCTTAGGGCCGACGGTGGTGTGTTTCTTCTTCATGTGTTTCTCTTCGGCTGTCCTTCGCGTGGTCTCCGTCCACTACAAGAAATATGTCAACTTATGACCGCCACTATTGGTCACTGAAAGGTCACAAATTTCCATTTATGACCTTTTTGTGACCGAAAACATAAGGTCAAAAGCTGGGCGTCGTAAACTGACTATAGCGACCTTTCTTCTGGAATGGTCGCAAACGTTTATGACCAAAATACGTCTACTGTGGCGTTTTGGTCACTAGCAACCTCCCCAGGCCACGTAGGCATCCAGCGTGGCAATCTGACGTGGCACAAGATTCAGCCCGGTCCAATTCGATTTTCTACATGGGCCGAGCCCATTAATTCAGCCCATTTATTGTTTTTTTCTTGCAATTTGGGTAAGCTACACGGGCCAGGCCCTATAATTCGGCCTTTTTATTTCTGGGTTGTGGCCTTTTTTTCCTTTTTCAAATGGGTCCTAATTGTCAGGTTCTGATAAGCAGCTCCCAATTTGTGGAACTTTGTTGTCATGCCCATGTTCCTCATATTTCAATATGCCAATAATTAAACAACCAGTATTTAAATCAAAATAGACAGAAAATAGGTGTAACAAGCCGATTCTAATATACAAATGCGATCAATCTGTTACATCAACAAGAAGCAACAATCTGTTACATCAACAAGAAGCAACAATCTGTTACATCAACACATACAAATGCGATCACAGTATAACAAACTCTACAGGTGTCTTTTGACAGCTTCAAGTGGCCCTTCATGGCGGCAGGAAGATGGTTCCTATCACCCTTCATGGGCATCAGAGTGATGCAGCTGAACGTGGCAGGGAAAAGGATTACCTGCAAAAGCCAAATTTATACAAGATATCAGCCTTTCAGTCATGCAGAATATCAGAGACACATGCTTCATCACTACAGGGCATGGAAACGTAAAATGCATTTTTTTACAAAGGGCTTACAATTGCAAATTTACTATCCACAAAATTAAATTAGAAAAAACAAATAAAACAGTGAGGTGCAAAAGATGTCAGCCTTAGTGTTTCTACTTCCTACAACTGACCGAGACCATGCTGTTTCAACCTTTTGTAGAACACACTGTTCTCTAACAGTATATATTGAGCATGCTACAGCAGAAGCTTGAATTTATGGTTTCTATACTTCTACATTATACATCCTCAGTAATATAGACCAGTTTGTTAAACTTCAGAGGTTAAGAGCAAGGCCTGTCAACTAAATCATATATATGCATTAAAAAACAAGGCCATATGGACCAATGCATCATAATTATCAGTTTAAACATCAGCAAAGGAATTAAGTAAACTGTTGTGCTGGATCACTATCATTATTTTCCATAGAGTTTATCTGTACATTGTCCACTAATTCATGAGGATTGATGCAATGGATGCTGGCTTGGCAACCATAGTAGTTTAGGCACAACAGTGTAAACCCACACAAATGCTACTAATTCCATCATATCAAGGACCATTTTATCAGGTCCATGCGTGTACTACTCACTACAAGAAGCAACATGACAGCAGTATCACCATGATCATCAAAAAAGGAACAGCTTTTCCTCTGCTCAAGCCAGCCTCAAACAACACCATAGCAATCAAATTTTCAAATAATGAACCAAGACATGTCCAGAGCAATCCAAAGTTTGTTGTGCACGTGAGATGAGATGAGATGACATGACATGAGCTCACCACACCAAGTCATGTGGTTGGAGGAGTAGGGAGCAGCCATGAGGCCTCGTCATCCACCTGCGGGAGCAGCAACAACTCGTCCAAATCAGATCTAAGCAACCTGCACAAAAAACAAAACAAATCAAACCAAAGGCAGGAATCACAATGAGACAGGAGAAGGGATTCTCTCCCAAGATAGCAACCCGAAAAACAAAAAACATGATTAGGGAGCTGGTACATAAGAAAGGAATTCATGCATGAATGACATATACAACTTAAAAATCAGGATATGAAATATTATTAGAATTGCATATTAGATGGCTGCAAGATAACTGTTGCTTCATATAAAGTAACTAGTGGAACTCATGTAGTATTGTTTCTGTTCATTCAGTTAACAATGGCAGAGTAATTTTAGGCAACCTTGAGTACCAAATGACATTGTCTCTTAAAATTTACCTAATACCAGTTAACATATGCATGCAACTGTAAACATGACCATGCAGAGCTACTAAACAGGCATGGAATGGGAGAGGCAACACCAGTTGGTGTGGTCGTCGATGACGAGGCTGGCGGCGGCCGTTGGCGTTGATAGTAGTCAACCCGACATCCTGGTGCTCGAGTGACGACGGATCTGGGAGGGAGAACGGACGAGGTGAGTAAGAGAGCGGAGATTTGGGATTATCCAAATGAGGAGAAGTGGAGGGACTCACCTGAACTGGTGGAGCAAGTGACGAAACTGAACCGGTGGTGCTCCTCCTAGGCTGCCATGGATGATCTGATGCCCGCGGGATCTTCTCCATGGCCGGCCCCTTCCTTCACAAAACCAGATCAGGTCTCTTCACGAACATGCAAGAAAATGGGCGCATGCATCAGATTTAGGGAGGGGGGAGGGGGCGAGATGCAGGAGAAGAGAAGGGGAGGAGCAGGGATGCGTACCACTGCCTTGCTCGATCTGGGCCGCGTAGAAGCACGCGTAGGTCATCTCCCGACGCTCGAGCCTGCCCTCCGTCAAGGACCGGTTCAAAGAAGCCCTTGACCTCGACGACGGCGCTGCTGGATCTGGGAGGGAGCGCTGTCGATGCTGGCCTAGGGCCACGGGGAAGCGAAGGATCGGCGGGGAGGATCGAGGAGGCGGTTCGGGCGGGGGAAGGCGGGAGCGAGCGCATCGGCGTCGGGGAGGAGGAGGAGGAGCGGATGAGCTGCTGCGGGTGGCCTAATGGGGGATGACCACCGGCCGTCGAGGGAACGGAGCAGGGGAGGGGGTGGATCTGGCCGCCGCCATGGCCATGGCCGTGCCATGCGGCTAGGTCTAGGTC
>NC_041385.1:795886607-795890995 GCF_002162155.2 Triticum dicoccoides | reverse complement strand
GGATCCGACCGTAGCCGTGGGAGAGAAGGGAAGGTGAGGGGTTGACGGCGGCCGGGGTTGGGGGAGAGGAAGGAGGATGGTGGCGGCGGCGGCTGGGTGGTTGGGGATCGAGAGATTGAGAAGGAGCGAGAGGGTTGGGGGGTGGCGGCTGTGGGACGAGAGGGGAGAGTGGATCGGGGGAGAGGTGGGGATCCAGAAGTTAGGGTTTGGGTGAGAGGGTAAGGGGGCGAGGGCTGCCGTTGGATCGAGAAGCATCCAACGGTGGTTGACGCATGATCCGCGTGATATACCTATGGACCAATCAGAGCGCACCAAATAATTTGAAGATCTTTTGACCATATAAATTGGTCATGATTGATTACATACAAATTTTTCATTCCATTTTTCAATGCTCAAAATGAGTTTTTTGGTGAAAGACATATAAAATAGTTGTTTAAATGATGTCATATTTTGCACAAGTTTACATCTTAGATTGGCAAACAACATTGACAACGGGAGTTTTCATTTTCTATGCACAGAAAATTCCATTTCCATTTTCCGAGTGCCCGAAATGAGTTTTTTTGTGAAGGACCTACCATATATTTGTTGCAAAATTGGACCAAATCATTTTTATAAAATACTAGGCCATATTTAATGCACAATTGACAAAATGGTTGGGTGTAAAAAGTTTTGATCCACCTCTCGTGAAAAAGACAAATTTCCGCCGATTCAGCTGGAAGCGGGTCAAATTTGAACTGCAGCTACCTCATAGTTTGCTATTTATTTTTTACAAAAAATCATTTCTAGGTACATAAGTATCTATTTAATCATAGAAACACCAAAAGTTTTCCAAGATTCAACCACTAGCTAGGAACGGTCAAGCCCGCCGTTTTGACCGCATTTTGGAACGGGCATAAAAAATTCAAAAAAAATCAAAAAATTGGGAAACCTTCGCATTGTGTCATCATATGTGGCCAAGTTCCTAGGAAAAATAACAAACTTGTAATACGGCAATTATTTTAAAAAAGTGTTCTCAGAAACGAGCTATCACGTGTGGAGATCAATGGCTTTCAAGCCAAAATGATCAATCTTATGGCCACATTCATGGCATAGTTTGTTCAAATGATCTCATATTGTGCACAAGGGTGCATATTGGAATGGCAAACAATGTTGCCTAAGGAAGTTTTCATTTTCGTTGGACGAAAAAACCGTTTTCCATTTTTCGAGTGCCCGAAAGGAGGTTTTTTTGTGAAGGAACTACCAAATAATTGTTGCAAAATTGGACCGAATAATTTTTATAAAATACTAGGCCATATTTAATGCACAATTGACAAAATGGTCTGGTGTAAAAAAATTTGATCCACCTCTCATGAAAAAGACAAATTTCCGCCGATTCAGTTGGAAGCGGGTCAAATTTGAACTGCAGCTGCCTCATAGTTTGCTATTTATTTTTTTAAAAAATCATTTCTAGGTACATAAGTATCTATTTAATCAGAGAAACACCAAAAATTTTCCAAGATTCAACCACTAGCTAGGAACGGTCAAGCCCGCCGTTTTGACCGCATTTTGAAACGGGCATAAAAAATTAAAAAAAATCAAAAAATTGGAAAACCTTCGCATTGTGTCATTATATGTGACTAAGTTTCCAGGAAAAATAATAAACTTGTAATAAGGTAATTATTTTAAAAAAGCGTTCTCAGAAATGAGCTATCAAGTGTGAAGATTCATGACTTTCAAGCCAAATGATCAATCTTATGGCCACATTCATGGCATAGTTTGTTCAAATGATCTCATATTGTGCACAAGGGTGCATATTGGAATGGCAAAAAATGTTGCCTAAGGAAGTTTTCATTTTCGTTGGATGAAAAAACCATTTTCCATTTTTCGAGTGCCCGAAAGGAGGTTTTTTTGTGAAGGAACTACCAAATAATTGTTGCAAAATTGGACCGAATAATTTTTATAAAATACTAGGCCATATTTAATGCACAATTGACAAAATGGTCTGGTGTAAAAAAAATTGATCCACCTCTCGTGAAAAAGACAAATTTCCGCCGATTCAGTTGGAAGCGGGTCAAATTTGAACTGCAGCTGCCTCATAGTTTGCTATTTATTTTTAAAAAAAAAATCATTTCTAGGTACATAAGTATCTATTTAAGCAGAGAAACACCAAAAGCTTTCCAAGATTCAACCACTAGCTAGGAACGGTCAAGCCCGCTGTTTTGACCGCATTTTGAAACGGGCATAAAAAATTCAAAAAAAATCAAAAAATTGGAAAACCTTCGCATTGTGTCATTATATGTGATTAAGTGTCCAGGAAAAATAATAAACTTGTAATACGGTAATTATTTTAAAAAAGTGTTCTCAGAAATGAGCTATCAAGTGTGAAGATTCACGGCTTTCAAGCCAAATGATCAATCTTATGGCCACATTCATGGCATAGTTTGTTCAAATGATCTCATATTGTGCACAAGGGTGCATATTGGAATAGCAAACAATGTTGCCTAAGGAAGTTTTCATTTTCGTTGGACGAAAAAACCATTTTCCATTTTTCGAGTGCCCGAAAGGAGGTTTTTTTGTGAAGGAACTACCAAAAAATTGTTGCAAAATTGGACCAAATAATTTTTATAAAATACTAGGCCATATTTAATGCATAATTGACAAAATGGTCTGGTGTAAAATTTTTTGATCCACCTCTCGTGAAAAAGACAAATTTCTGCCGATTTAGTTGGAAGCGGGTCAAATTTGAACTGCAGCTGCCTCATAGTTTGCTATTTATTTTTTCCAAAAATCATTTCTAGTTACATAAGGACCTATTTAATCAGAAATACATGGTTTGGTGGCGATACGTCGAGGTTTGGGCGGTGGCCGAGGGCCCCAACTCTAGAGCGCGTAAACTCGCATGCCCGCCGCGTGGTCACCGCGTGACTGTGGTGTTCCCATGTGTTCTGGGCGGCCTTGGCATGTCTAGTGGGTTGGGCATTCCCCAGATTGGTGCTAGGAAGAAAATTACAACATAAGATTCTCACGAGGAGACCAATCGATGCTCAAACATGAATTAGCAGCCAAGTGTTTGATTAGCGGTACAGGAAATGTACATGGCTAATGGGCGTGAGTTTTGGCTGAGGATGATCAGTTACTAAGAAGACCGTTTTCACAAATTTTCAGCTCAAAAGGAGGAGCCTAGGTGGTACTTGCTTTGCAAACCACCACACTAGACATAAATACGAATGTTGAAGCTCGGCTCAAAATAATGAATGGATTGAGCTGGCATTTGGTGGAGGATAGTTATTTGGGCATAGGAAAGCACTGTAGAAAATGGATATTATTTGGACATGCCAAAGTGGTACTTTCTTCACAAACTGTTACTTTGAACAGAATAGGAAAATGAATATTTTTGAATTATTTTTGCACTAGGCAAGGAAGGTTTTTACATATTTGACGAAGATATGACCCAAAGAATTTATGAGATTTTCTTGGGAATTTTGGGAATGACAGAAATATAGGCTGCTTCACAACCTAGGGCAAAAACTGCCACATGGACATGACACATAGGCAAAACTGATGAGGTGGCGCCTAGTCATAGCAACCCACCACAATTTACAAGGCTATCACCATCTATATTGGTCATTAACAACTAGAAATAAGGCAGCGGACTAGCGCTGTTAGCTTTATGACCATTTCATGTAAGGAAATTATGACCTTTCTGACCAAAATGGTCGCAATGGTTTAGGGTTTGGAGCCCCTCGAACAGCTTTTGACCAATTGGTCTCAAATGGTCATAAATCTATGACCAATTCTTCTAGGGTCACTGACAGAAGGTCATAAGTTGACATATTTCTTGTAGTGGTCCTGTTGCTGTGCATGCTCAAGACCCTCCCATGGTTGCCGTTGTGCTGCGGCGAGCTTCGGGCTCTTGGTGTTGTCTTGGTTCACCTTTGCTCAAATAACGACGCAATGATGCCTCCCCAACCTGCTAATCGTTTCGACCGCCTGTGGTGGATCTCCCAGTCAAGGTTCGTGTTAAGGTTTGGCACTCGTTGATTATGGTTGATCCTCAGTTGTGCCGTGGGGCTCGGTATGCACGCCGGTGCGGTGGGTTAGGTTGTTTGCAGAGTCTTGGTATTGTGATCCCTCGACAGCACCCCACATCTACTTGTGTCTCTCGTGGTGTTGGTCTTTTTGCCTGCTAGCTAGGTTGATGTCATGCCTTCTCTGGGTGGCAATTTTTTCTCATCTTCTGTAACCTTGTTACCTGTACGGTTTTCGGCCCGGTTTCCTTCATAAACGGGGTCAACTTGTTTAGGTTTTTGATCCGGTTTTCCTTATAAACTGGATCAGCCAAAGCTTAAGGGGTGACTCTTGGCTTTGGCAGCTTTTTGAGCAATATATTCAGGTGGGGATCCTCTCCC
>NC_041385.1:795879999-795886307 GCF_002162155.2 Triticum dicoccoides | reverse complement strand
GACCGTTCAAAAAAAAACATGTCTAAGCGTACGTATGGAGATAGTTTAGTTTAGTTAAACAACTCAGTTTGTAGTATCTCCGAGAGACCCATAGCCACCTTCGTCGTTGGTTTAATCACCATGCGTACACGTAAGGACAAGGTCACAACTAACCAGTTTGAAAATGGTGGTTGATCTAGACCCCACAACGGCAATGTCATCACTAACTTCTACAACTATTTCCGCTACCATTGTTGGTTGGATGGAAGGACGAGGGTGGATCGGATAAGAACATATCTGGTGAGTCGGGGCTTGTGGTGTGCTTGGTGTTTTTAAAAAAAAGGAGAATGACCCCCGGCCTCTGCATCTGGGCAATGCATACGGCTACTATATTAATTATTCTCACAAATCCTTAGAAAGTCATACAATAGCAAGACTAAAGCCACCGTCTAAGCAACAACTGTCGCTACACATATCCAAATGATGAAGGGGCGCAGATAGTCTGGGCCTAATACCAAACGGACATCGCAGCCAAACCTAAACATCTAAGACCCGAGGTCCCAACCAGGACGCCTGCCGGGTATGGGGCACCTACTAGTCCGGCGCACTCCTCAACCAGGACGCCTGCCGGTGTGCTTGGTGTATCCAATCCAATCTCAAACTGGCATTATTATTGGCCACCATCATGGTTTGGTGCACTGCCGAAGATGCTCAACAGGGGGGAGGGCTTATATTGCCATGAGAGTGTAACTTGTCTAGCTTCATGACTTACCGACCAAAATTCATCATGAGCAAAATCCTGGAGGCGCCGTAGAAACTTAACGTTTACTAAATCGGCAGAAGTGATAGCAGAAACTGTCATGACATTGTAACAATACCGCTAACTTCTCTGTTTGTGTGATGGAACTTTGACCAGCATGACAAATGCAAGGAGACAGTGAAAACAAGGAGCAAGCGATACAAACAGAACCTGAAGAAATTTCAGAAGCTCTCATGAACTGAATGCTGACGAGTCACGAATAAAAATGAGCCTGTTCCTTCTAGGAAGAAAGCGGTGTAGTGAGTAATTAATTAAAGTAGGCAAACAAGCCAACAGTACATCGTAATTATAACTTCAGACATCAGTGGACAGAATGAGAGCTTCATATCGTTGCAGATGGAAGATGCGCCAAACGGCAAGGCAAATGCAGTGTTTTTACTGTCTTTGTTGGAACAGAGGCAGCAGAAGACTAATAGAGGATCGCGCCATCGAAACCGTGAAGCTCCTGCTACCTGCAATGCCATGTTTTATAAAGAAGGCACGAGCAACGCCCGGCTTTAAATTAATAAAGACAAAACCAGGCCAGATAAATGAGAAGGTTACTGGTTACAACATCAGGCAATATCCTTCGTTCTTCCCAGTGGAAGCCAGCTCTGGAAAAATAGTAAAGTTATAAAGATGTAAGCAGCTGGGTGTTCCAGAAATGAAACAGAGTTCATTCAGGTACAGGAAAAGGAAACAGAGTTCCGTGCTGAATGAAATAGTCCTGCAATGTCATGTAGATCCCGGGCAAAATGTTCCAGAAAGGAAACAGAGTTCATTCAGGTAGAGGAAAAGGCACACGGCACACGTATATATTACCAATGGTGGATTATTTGCTAATCTGAACCACATTATTATGTGTATTCTTGTGGCAAGCAGAAGTAACAATTGAAACTTATTGATGCATTGTATTTTCGCGCCATAACTAACCAACGAGAAATTCATGTTGCAATTTTCTTTGCAAATGAGTTAGCTAGCCAAGTAAAACTGGCGAAAGGAAATGTTGTAGTGCTGTACCTGCAGGATTTTGATGGCTGAAGCCCTCCACCTGAGATTAGGAAAAGGAAGGAAGATGAATTTTCTAAACACTTGCTCAAGAAAACAAATGTTGAACACCTGGTGTAAAAAACATAGGGATTAGAACAATGGTAACCCATTGACAAGTAGCAAACCTTGTCTCCACCTCTCGTCTCGTAGTTGCCTGTCTATGTAGTAACAACTCAGTGCTTGGCCATTTGGGTCATTTTTTTAACTCCATGCCCTGAAAGAAAGGAGAAAGAAAAAGAGGAATGAGAATTTGGCACTTTGGCAGAGCAAAGAGATGGGAATAAATGCATTCTGCATGGACTTATCGTGTGTGTACCTTTCTCGATGTGCCAACATTACCATATTCCACATCTACTGATTTGAAGGTCGGGACGGTTGGGATGGTCACTCGCTGCTGCCATCAGCGCAGCCTCTGTTTCTTTCACCTCCAAATCGCTGGCTTCTTTACTCCAAAGGTCGACCTCGACGGTCTCAAGGGAAGGGAGGTGCCCCATGCCCAAATCAAAGTCACCACGGGCGATCCACGTAACTCTGGAGGCAAAACTAACATGTTTAAGCCTTGGCACAGCTCCTCGTTGGAATGTTGACGGCATCACAGGAATACTATAGAACGATAACTTCGTTGCACATGGGAAAGCATCAGCACTAACAACCAACGACTCCACTGCATCCTCTATTGGTATGGTGTCGGAGCAATGAATCATCCCAAAGTGGAGATAACGAAGAGCGGGCAACATCCCAAGGAGTCGAACATCATCCGCTCAGACACGAACCACCCTAATCAGCAGGTAGGAGATGAGAGGAAGCAATGATGGAGTAATCCATGTCGGCAGTGTTTCGAGCGGGGAATCCGGTCCCCTAAAATATAATTTGCGGAGCTGTGGAGCGGGAACCCAGCCTTCCTGCATGGAATCAAGGCCTACATCATAGACCCCAAAACTTAGACTCTCCAATTTTTCCAAATTACTCAGGGATTTCATCAAAGCCTTTCTCATGTTTTCATCAATACTTGTATAACAAAACATGAGCACCCTCAACTTGGTCAGATGGCACAACTCTTTCACCATGTGTGGGTTATGATTGTCCCAAAATGGGTGGCCCACCTGCAGTCCATGTAGCACTTCTAAGGATGTCAGGTTATCCATCCCAGGTGGCAGCTTTATATCCGGATTGATGTACAAGCACATTAGATGTCTTAACCAAACAATGCTTGCCGGTAATTTTTCTATTCTTTTACTTTCTCTCAGGTCTAGTGTTTGCAGAAAATGCAGCTTGCCTATATTCATTGGGAGCTCTTTAACATGTGTACGCCTCAGCCCAAGGTACCTCAAGTGTAACAAATTGTCCACATACCCAATATATGAAATAGAACAATCTTCCAAAGCCAATACACGTAGAACATCAGAACTTGAAACAGGTGGCATTTGGTGAATAATATCATTCCCAAAAACAGAAATAGACCTCACTTGTGCCATGCTGGTGGTAGCCACATTTTCATTGCTCTTGTGGATGGATATTCTGCGAACCTTGCTCCGGGAGTTATACAATTTTCTCTTAGTACCATCCAATATAGCAACAAAGTTTTCGTCACTTGACAAGGAGCATATGATATCAAGCACCATGTCATGCACACGACAAGCTTCTACTCTTCCACGTTCATCGATGTCCATTGGAAGGATCATGTTTCTATTTATAAGCTCATTAAAATAACAGTCACCGAGCTCATATAAGCTAGCTTCTTCTGTTTCACTGTAAACAAAGCCTTCCCCTATCCACCTCCATATAAGCTCATCTCTTATAATCTTGTAATCTTCCGGAAAGATACTTAGATATAGCAAACAAAGTCTCAGATGAAAAGGTAGATCATAATAGCTAAATAATAATATCTTCTTCATCTCCTCAGCACTAGGATCTTCTATTAGTCCACGACCAATGGAATTGAGCAAACCATACCATTGATCCTTTGTTTTTATTTGAAAATTGCTAGCTAGAAGACTTGCTATAGTAATAATGGCTAATGGCACCCCACCACATTTCTTTAAGATATGTTCCGATACTTGCACGAATTCATGAGGACATCCTTGTTCATGAGAAAATACTCTTTTATAGAAGAGTCTTCTTGATGCATCATTAGAAAGAGCTCTCATTCTGTAAATATCATTACTAGAAGAACAACATGCTTCTGACACACTGACAATACGAGTTGTTGTGATTATTCGACTTCCACTACTTTTCTTGGTGAAGGAACACTTGATTAATTCCCAAATCTTGTTATCCCATATGTCATCAATTACGACAAGGTACCTACATAAAAATATTGCGAGTCATTTAACAAATCAATCAATGAAGATACATGTTGTAAGGAGACAATATCCAAGTGAAAAAAATCAACAGACAAACTCAAACAAAAAATGTGGGCACTATATATAGAAATCCGTGATATGCTATCATAATTCATTCGTACTAAGACAATTTGTTATCGATTGTACTAAAAAAGGATCAATCTGCATGTAATAAGGAAAAAGAAGTATACCTCTTGTCATTAAGGAATTCAATGAGCTCGTCAATGAGATGTTTTTCTTCCCTCGCCGCAGCATAGATGTTTACATACTTGTTCTTGTCAAGTTCAAAGAGAACATCCTTCAGGATTTTCTTCATGTTGGGATTACGAGAAACTAAACAAAAGCACCACAATCAAATTGCACTTTGATCTTGTCATACACTACTTTGGCAAGAGTTGTCTTGCCTAACCCGCCATATCCGACAATAGAGATTGTCTTCAGTGGATGGTTTGACCAATCATCACCCTCAATTAACATGTTGATCAACTCATCCCGTGTATCTTCAATGCCTATGAGCTCTGTTGCATCTTTGTATAGAGCCATCACACGAGGGTCAATACTAGCACCAACATTGGTGTCGTCCACTATCTCATACCTTTGCCGGAGCTCGGCCAATTGCTTAGCTTGGCCAACTGCTTGTTGCAAGGCATCGGAAATGTAATGGAGAGCTTTGCCCTTCTTGAATAATTTCATGATTCTCTTGAGTAACTTCTTGAATCTGTTCTTTGGTTTGGCATGCTTATCGCAATCCTCCACATGCACTGTGAAGGTGTCAACGATATCCTCCATCTGGTAGGACAGCTCCATTACCTTTCCTGCCCAAATCTTGACCCCCTCGTCCAGCTGCTCCGGCGGGATTTTCGCCACCTTGCGGAGTACGGCATGCATCAGCGTCAGCTCCGTCACGAGAGACTTGATGCCTTCTGCCACACGTTTCTCCAGGGTGAATTCTCTCTTCAGCAGGTCGCCAAGCTTCAGGAGGAGTGGGCTGATAGCTCCCAGGGCGATCTCCATGGCTGGACCTTCTCTACACGCTGTTGTGGCGGGGCTTTGGGTGAAGACAGGTGTGAGCGCTATGCGGTTACTACGATTTGGCAGGGCTTTGGGCCTTGGCCGATGCCTTCTGTTCTCTGCTGGGACTGCAACGTCGAGGTTAAATTACACCCGCCACAGATCTTGTGGCGTACGTTGACGTTTTGGACAAGCTCAGGTGCAAAAGCAAACCGAGGAAGATCATGTTCCACCTGCTCCCTGAGACTATGTGTGTCTGACGAAGTAATTAATGATACCGCCACAAAATTTAAGCACTAGGATAAGCGTGGCGGGCCAACTACTTCTTTGGCACTAGTGAAATAGTCTCAACGCTTGTGATTGTGTGATCGACACCTCTGAGCAGACACATTACCTTCGTTAACTTGATAAACAGCTCAGTTTACATTATCTTGAGACAGACAACTACTAATAAACCTTGGCAATTGGCACCACGCACCACCATCCGTAACTGAAAGGAAAATGTCATATCTAGACTAATTTCAAGAGTGGTGATTGATGTAGTACTACTCGAATCTGGCATTTTGCCGTCTGCCACCTCTTTGCTGTCCACCGGCTGACGACAAAGAGGTTCTTTGCCGTCCGCTTTTAAGAAGCCGACGACAAAGAAAGTGTTGATGGCAAAAAAGGGTATTTGCCGTCAGTCAGCGGACGACAAAGAGATAAAAGGCAGACGGTAAAGAGCCAGGTGGGCCCCACAGGACACAGCATGGCTAGGTCAACTTCTTTGCCGTCTGCTAGCTGACGGCAAATAGGTGAAAACTTTGTCGTCTGCTAGCGGACGGCAATAATCCTCCTTTGCCGTCCGCTAGCGGACGGCAAAGAGGAGACGTGGGCCAGCCCTAACGGTCGCCCTCTTTGCTGTCTACTAGCAGACGGAAAAGAAGGCCCACTTAACGGGCCGTGGCCGTCTCCCTCTCTCTCTTTCTCTCCCCCCTCCATCGCGCGCCCGCCTCTCTCCTCCTGTTGTCGTCGCCGGCCAGCCCCGCCCCCCGGACCCAGCCCCCGCCACCAGCCAGCTCCCCCGCCGTCCAGCCACCCCCCTCGCCAACAGGAGCCAGGCCGCGGTGGCCGCCCCGTCGCGCACG
>NC_041385.1:795876966-795878848 GCF_002162155.2 Triticum dicoccoides | reverse complement strand
GGCACCCTGACACCCCGACCATCGACACCCCGACCATCGACACCCCGACCCTCGACCACCGACACCCTAACACCACACCCCAACACCCTGACACCACACCCCGATCCCAACCCCGACCCTGACGGGGTCATATATTTGGGAATTTGAGTTAGGTCGTATATTTTTCGATTTTGTTATGCAAAACATCATATATATATTTGTGTTCATCGGCTGGATTTAAATGTGCAGTTGTTTCATCACTGCGAGGGTGTGGTGTTTGACGACCTCCCCGTGCGTTCAACGAGCTCCGCCCCTGCGTTAGTTGGTGAGCACAAATGACATCTCCTCCTCCCCCCTTCATTTGCTCTGTTCCAGTCTTCGTGCCGATGAAACTTGCTAGCTATAGGTGTCAACCATCAGTATGCGTAACCACTATGCGTCTCTCGTTTGAAAGGGTTACATCTATAAATATGCATGCATTTGCATATTTATAATCCCGATTCTTTCCAATTGTCCAATGTTATCCATGGGCAGCCCGAGTATGTGTAGATTGGGTTCGTTTTCCCGTATGCTCTGCTCCGGATCCGATGTAGAATTTTGTCAATGCCTCCCTGTTGTTCTTTGGGTACACATCCTCTCTACTTATTGCCGAGACGTGTATCAGGAGAACAGCGGGGAGGTGCTGCCAAAATTTTGCGTCGGATCCGGAGCAGAGCATGGGAAAACGAACCCAATCTACACATACTCGGGTGGAATTAGGACCTATCTTTACCTATTAGTGTGTAGGTTGCATGGACGTAATCAAACTGACAAACTCCATTAACTGATGGATATGGTTTGCTTAATTATGTATATATTTCTTGTGTGTCCAGTAGGAAGTCAATATGAGTGATCGTGCGTGGATGTACACCGGTTACACTAGTCAGGCAGTTTGGACCGAGGAATGGTTAACAAAAACCAAGGGGTTTGTTAGAGCCGCATTTGCAAATGGCCAGAAATTAAGCTGGTGCCCCTGTGTCCGGTGTGACAGCTATAATCAAAGGGACGAGCTTGAAATGAGTAAACACCTGCAGAAGTTTGGTTTTACGCCTGGTTACACAGTCTGGACATTACATGGTGAGTCTGCCCAACGTGCCAGAGCCATGGTGGTTCGTCGTCGCACCGACGAGCATGGTACCGGGATGGAAGACATGATGCAAGACTTTGATGATGCTCGGGACTCGGACGAGGAGATGGAGGAATCTGCAAAGGCCTTCACTGAAATGTTGGAGTCCTCAAAACGTCCTCTCGATGAGCACACTGGGCTTTGTCAGCTGGATGCCATCTCACAAATAATGGCTTTGAAGGCTCAATTAAACTTGGGCAGAGAATGCTACGACGCGATGATGACAGTATTTGTACGATTTCTACCCAAAGGCCATGTGCTACCTGTAAACCTCTACCAGTCAGACAAAATCCTCCGTGCTCTTAAGATGCCCTATGAGAAGTTACATGCCTGTGAGAAAGGATGTGTCTTATTTAGGCGTCAGTGTGAGGACTTGAACTATTGTCCCATTTGCAAGTCTTCCAGGTATGTTGTGGTAGACAACGGTATGGGTGAGAAGATGCAGACCAAAATAGCCGTTAATGTTATTCGGTATATGCCAATCGTACCAAGACTTCAACATCTTTTCATGGTCAAAGAGACGGCCAGACAGATGACATGGCACAAAACGGGCAAAAGAACCGAACTAGATGCAGATGGGAATGTGATGATGGTGCACATATTGGATGGTGAAGCGTGGAAGCGCTTCGATGCATTACATAAGGAAAAAAGGCAGATCCAAGGCATCCTTGAGTCGTCGTCAGCACGGATGGGTTCAGTGTGTTTGGTCAGACGGCAGCCCAATACAGTTGTTGGCCC